>NW_026890380.1:600000-764000 GCF_963514075.1 Conger conger
GTGAATGTGCCCAGGCTGAGTGGAGTGGAGGTGCCCAGGCCGAGTGGAGTGCAGGTTCCCAGGCAGAGTGGGACTGGAAGTGCCCAGGCTGAGTGGAGTGAATGTTCCCAGGCTGAGTGGAGTGGAGTTGCCCAGGCTGAGTGGAGTTGGGGTTCCCTGGCAGAGTGGGACTGGAAGTGCCAAGGCTGAGTGGAGTGAATGTGCCCAGGCTGAGTGGAGTGGAGGTGCCCAGGCCGAGTGGAGTGCAGGTTCCCAGGCAGAGTGGGACTGAAAGTGCCCAGGCTGAGTGGAGTGAATGTGCCCAGGCTGAGTGGAGTGGAGGTGCCCCAGCTGAGTGGAGTTGGGGTTCCCTGGCAGAGTGGGACTGGAAGTGCCAAGGCTGAGTGGAGTGAAGGTACCCAGGCTGAGTGGAGTGGAGGTGCCCAGGCTGAGTGGAGTGCAGGTTCCCAGGCAGAGTGGGATTGGAAGTGCCAAGGCTGAGTGGAGTGAATGTGCCCAGGCTGAGTGGAGTGGAGGTGCCCAGGCTGAGTGGAGTTGGGGTTCCCTGGCAGAGTGGGATTGGAAGTGCCCAGGCTGAGTGGAGTGAACGTGCCCAGGCTGAGTGGAGTGGAGGTGCCCAGGCTGAGTGGAGTTGGGGTTCCCTGGCAGAGTGGGACTGGAAGTGCCAAGGCTGAGTGGAGTGAAGGTACCCAGGCTGAGTGGAGGGGAGGTGCCCAGGCTGAGTGGAGTGCAGGTTCCCAGCAGAGTGGGACTGGAAGTGCCCAGGCTGAGTGGAGTGAATGTGCCCAGGCTGAATGGAGTGGAGGTGCCCAGGCTGAGTGGAGGTGCCCAGGCTGAGTGGAGTGCAGGTTCCCAGGCAGAGTGGGATTGGAAGTGCCCAGGCTGAGTGGAGTGAATGTGCCCAGGCTGAGTGGAGTGGAGGTGCCCAGGCTGAATGGAGTAGGGGTTCCCAGGCAGAGTGGGACTGGAAGTGCCCAGGCTGAGTGGAGTGAATGTGCCCAGGCTGAGTGGAGTGGAGGTGCCCAGGCTGAGTGGAGTTGGGGTTCCCTGGCAGAGTGGGACTGGAAGTGCCAACGCTGAGTGGAGTGAATGTGCCCAGGCTGAGTGGAGTGGAGGTGCCCAGGCTGAGTGGAGTGCAGGTTCCCAGGCAGAGTGGGATTGGAAGTGCCCAGGCTGAGTGGAGTAATGTACCCAGGCTGAGTGGAGTGCAGGTGCCCAGGCTGAGTGGAGTGCAGGTTCCCAGGCAGAGTGGGATTGGAAGTGCCCAGGCTGAGTGGAGTGAATGTGCCCAGGCTGAGTGGAGTGGAGGTGCCCAGGCCGAGTGGAGTGCAGGTTCCCAGGCAGAGTGGGACTGGAAGTGCCTAGACGGAGTGGAGTGAATGTGCCCAGCCGCCGGAGCCCGAAACGTGCGTTTCCCCATTGCCTTGAATGGGCGCGGAGAGAGGGGGGCGCTTTTTGGCTCGTGGCGCGGGCACCGTTGCGCCAAAGCGTCAAGTGTCACCACTCCCCGTGCTCGGGGCGGCCCCTTGGAGCTAACTGGCTGGGTCTGGAGGGGCTGCGAGGCCGCCCAGGAGAACGGGTCCAAACCGCGTTCCGATCGGACGAGAATTGAGGGCAAGACACAGTTCCGCGGTTCACTTTCCGCCCGGGCAAAGGGCCTATTACTTGCGGCGGGAGGGCTTAAGAGTGGGCCCCCGTGAGTCGGGTGGAGAGCCGGGTGTGGAGAGGAGTAGCGGAGGTTCCCAGTCAGAGTGGGAGTGGAGGTTCCTGGGCAGAGTGGGACTGGAAGTGCCCAGGCTGAGTGGAGTGAATGTGCCCTGGCTGAGTGGAGTGAATGTGGCCAGGCTGAGTGGAGTGGAGGTGCCCAGGCTGAGTGTAGTGAATGTGCCCAGGCTGACTGGAGAGAATGTGCCCAGGCTGAGTGGATTGGAGGTGCCCAGGCTGAGTGGAGTGCAGGTTCCCAGGCAGAGTGGGACTGGAAGTGCCCAGGCTGAGTGGAGTGAATGTGCCCAGGCTGAGTGGAGTGGAGGTGCCCAGGCTGAGTGGAGTTGGGGTTCCCTGGCAGAGTGGGACTGGAAGTGCCAAGGCTGAGTGGAGTGAATGTGCCCAGGCTGAGTGGAGTGGAGGTGCCCAGGCCGAGTGGAGTGCAGGTTCCCAGGCAGAGTGGGACTGGAAGTGCCCAGGCTGAGTGGAGTGAATGTGCCCAGGCTGAATGGGAGTCAATGTGCCTAGACAGAGTGGAGTGAATGTGCCCGGCCGCCGGAGCCCGAAACGTGCGTTTCCCCATTGCCTTGAATGGGCGCGGAGAGAGGGGGGCGCTTTTTGGCTCGTGGCGCGGGCACCGTTGCGCCAAAGCGTCAAGTGTCACACCTCCCCGTGCTCGGGGCGGCCCCTTGGAGCTAACTGGCTGGGTCTGGAGGGGCTGCGAGGCCGCCCAGGAGAACGGGTCCAAACCGCGTTCCGATCGGACGAGAATTGAGGGCGGGACACAGTTCCGCGGTTCACTTTCCGCCCGGGCAAAGGGCCTATAACTTGCGGCGGGAGGGCTTAAGAGTGGGCCCCCGCGAGTCGGGTGGAGAGCCGGGTGTGGAGAGGAGTAGCGGAGGTTCCCAGTCAGAGTGGGAGTGGAGGTTCCTGGGCAGAGTGGGACTGGAAGTGCCCAGGCTGAGTGGAGTGAATGTGCCCAGGCTGAGTGGAGTGGAGGTGCCCAGGCTGAGTGGAGTTGGGGTTCCCTGGCAGAGTGGGATTGGAAGTGCCCAGGCTGAGTGGAGTGAATGTGCCCAGGCTGAGTGGAGTGGAGGTTCCCAGGCTGAATGGAGTTGGGGTTCCCAGGCAGAGTGGGACTGGAAGTGCCCAGGCTGAGTGGAGTGCAGGTTCCCAGGCAGAGTGGGATTGGAAGTGCCCAGGCTGAGTGGAGTGAATGTGCCCAGGCTGACTGGAGTGGAGGTGCCCAGGCCGAGTGGAGTGCAGGTTCCCAGGCAGAGTGGGACTGGAAGTGCCCAGGCGGAGTGGAGTGAATGTGCCGAGGCTGAATGGGAGTCAATGTGCCTAGACAGAGTGGAGTGAATGTGCCCGGCCGCCGGAGCCCGAAACGTGCGTTTCCCCATTGCCTTGAATGGGCGCGGAGAGAGGGGGGCGCTTTTTGGCTCGTGGCGCGGGCACCGTTGCGCCAAAGCGTCAAGTGTCACACCTCCCCGTGCTCGGGGCGGCCCCTTGGAGCTAACTGGCTGGGTCTGGAGGGGCTGCGAGGCCGCCCAGGAGAACGGGTCCAAACCGCGTTCCGATCGGACGAGAATTGAGGGCGGGACACAGTTCCGCGGTTCACTTTCCGCCCGGGCAAAGGGCCTATAACTTGCGGCGGGAGGGCTTAAGAGTGGGCCCCCGCGAGTCGGGTGGAGAGCCGGGTGTGGAGAGGAGTAGCGGAGGTTCCCAGTCAGAGTGGGAGTGGAGGTTCCTGGGCAGAGTGGGACTGGAAGTGCCCAGGCTGAGTGGAGTGAATGTGCCCTGGCTGAGTGGAGTGAATGTGGCCAGGCTGAGTGGAGTGGAGGAGCCCAGGCTGAGAGGAGTGCAGGCACCCAGGCAGAGTGGGATTGGAAGTGCCCAGGCTGAGTGGAGTGAATGTGCCCAGGCTGAGTGGAGTGGAGGTGCCCAGGCCGAGTGGAGTGCAGGTTCCCAGGCAGAGTGGGACTGGAAGTGCCCAGGCTGAGTGGAGTGAATGTGCCCAGGCTGAGTGGAGTGGAGTTGCCCAGGCTGAGTGGAGTTGGGGTTCCCTGGCAGAGTGGGACTGGAAGTGCCAAGGCTGAGTGGAGTGAATGTGCCCAGGCTGAGTGGAGTGGAGGTGCCCAGGCCGAGTGGAGTGCAGGTTCCCAGGCAGAGTGGGACTGAAAGTGCCCAGGCTGAGTGGAGTGAATGTGCCCAGGCTGAGTGGAGTGGAGGTGCCCCAGCTGAGTGGAGTTGGGGTTCCCTGGCAGAGTGGGACTGGAAGTGCCAAGGCTGAGTGGAGTGAAGGTACCCAGGCTGAGTGGAGTGGAGGTGCCCAGGCTGAGTGGAGTGCAGGTTCCCAGGCAGAGTGGGATTGGAAGTGCCAAGGCTGAGTGGAGTGAATGTGCCCAGGCTGAGTGGAGTGGAGGTGCCCAGGCTGAGTGGAGTTGGGGTTCCCTGGCAGAGTGGGATTGGAAGTGCCCAGGCTGAGTGGAGTGAACGTGCCCAGGCTGAGTGGAGTGGAGGTGCCCAGGCTGAGTGGAGTTGGGGTTCCCTGGCAGAGTGGGACTGGAAGTGCCAAAGCTGAGTGGAGTGAAGGTACCCAGGCTGAGTGGAGGGGAGGTGCCCAGGCTGAGTGGAGTGCAGGTTCCCAGCAGAGTGGGACTGGAAGTGCCCAGGCTGAGTGGAGTGAATGTGCCCAGGCTGAATGGAGTGGAGGTGCCCAGGCTGAGTGGAGGTGCCCAGGCTGAGTGGAGTGCAGGTTCCCAGGCAGAGTGGGATTGGAATTGCCCAGGCTGAGTGGAGTGAATGTGCCCAGGCTGAGTGGAGTGAATGTGCCCTGGCTGAGTGGAGTGAATGTGGCCAGGCTGAGTGGAGTGGAGGAGCCCAGGCTGAGAGGAGTGCAGGCACCCAGGCAGAGTGGGATTGGAAGTGCCCAGGCTGAGTGGAGTGAATGTGCCCAGGCTGAGTGGAGTGGAGGTGCCCAGGCCGAGTGGAGTGCAGGTTCCCAGGCAGAGTGGGACTGGAAGTGCCCAGGCTGAGTGGAGTGAATGTGCCCAGGCTGAGTGGAGTGGAGTTGCCCAGGCTGAGTGGAGTTGGGGTTCCCTGGCAGAGTGGGACTGGAAGTGCCAAGGCTGAGTGGAGTGAATGTGCCCAGGCTGAGTGGAGTGGAGGTGCCCAGGCCGAGTGGAGTGCAGGTTCCCAGGCAGAGTGGGACTGAAAGTGCCCAGGCTGAGTGGAGTGAATGTGCCCAGGCTGAGTGGAGTGGAGGTGCCCCAGCTGAGTGGAGTTGGGGTTCCCTGGCAGAGTGGGACTGGAAGTGCCAAGGCTGAGTGGAGTGAAGGTACCCAGGCTGAGTGGAGTGGAGGTGCCCAGGCTGAGTGGAGTGCAGGTTCCCAGGCAGAGTGGGATTGGAAGTGCCAAGGCTGAGTGGAGTGAATGTGCCCAGGCTGAGTGGAGTGGAGGTGCCCAGGCTGAGTGGAGTTGGGGTTCCCTGGCAGAGTGGGATTGGAAGTGCCCAGGCTGAGTGGAGTGAACGTGCCCAGGCTGAGTGGAGTGGAGGTGCCCAGGCTGAGTGGAGTTGGGGTTCCCTGGCAGAGTGGGACTGGAAGTGCCAAGGCTGAGTGGAGTGAAGGTACCCAGGCTGAGTGGAGGGGAGGTGCCCAGGCTGAGTGGAGTGCAGGTTCCCAGCAGAGTGGGACTGGAAGTGCCCAGGCTGAGTGGAGTGAATGTGACCAGGCTGAATGGAGTGGAGGTGCCCAGGCTGAGTGGAGGTGCCCAGGCTGAGTGGAGTGCAGGTTCCCAGGCAGAGTGGGATTGGAAGTGCCCAGGCTGAGTGGAGTGAATGTGCCCAGGCTGAGTGGAGTGGAGGTGCCCAGGCTGAATGGAGTAGGGGTTCCCAGGCAGAGTGGGAGTGGAAGTGCCCAGGCTGAGTGGAGTGAATGTGCCCAGGCTGAGTGGAGTGGAGGTGCCCAGGCTGAGTGGAGTTGGGGTTCCCTGGCAGAGTGGGACTGGAAGTGCCAACGCTGAGTGGAGTGAATGTGCCCAGGCTGAGTGGAGTGGAGGTGCCCAGGCTGAGTGGAGTGCAGGTTCCCAGGCAGAGTGGGATTGGAAGTGCCCAGGCTGAGTGGAGTAATGTACCCAGGCTGAGTGGAGTGCAGGTGCCCAGGCTGAGTGGAGTGCAGGTTCCCAGGCAGAGTGGGATTGGAAGTGCCCAGGCTGAGTGGAGTGAATGTGCCCAGGCTGAGTGGAGTGGAGGTGCCCAGGCCGAGTGGAGTGCAGGTTCCCAGGCAGAGTGGGACTGGAAGTGCCTAGACGGAGTGGAGTGAATGTGCCCAGCCGCCGGAGCCCGAAACGTGCGTTTCCCCATTGCCTTGAATGGGCGCGGAGAGAGGGGGGCGCTTTTTGGCTCGTGGCGCGGGCACCGTTGCGCCAAAGCGTCAAGTGTCACCACTCCCCGTGCTCGGGGCGGCCCCTTGGAGCTAACTGGCTGGGTCTGGAGGGGCTGCGAGGCCGCCCAGGAGAACGGGTCCAAACCGCGTTCCGATCGGACGAGAATTGAGGGCAAGACACAGTTCCGCGGTTCACTTTCCGCCCGGGCAAAGGGCCTATTACTTGCGGCGGGAGGGCTTAAGAGTGGGCCCCCGTGAGTCGGGTGGAGAGCCGGGTGTGGAGAGGAGTAGCGGAGGTTCCCAGTCAGAGTGGGAGTGGAGGTTCCTGGGCAGAGTGGGACTGGAAGTGCCCAGGCTGAGTGGAGTGAATGTGCCCTGGCTGAGTGGAGTGAATGTGGCCAGGCTGAGTGGAGTGGAGGTGCCCAGGCTGAGTGTAGTGAATGTGCCCAGGCTGACTGGAGAGAATGTGCCCAGGCTGAGTGGATTGGAGGTGCCCAGGCTGAGTGGAGTGCAGGTTCCCAGGCAGAGTGGGACTGGAAGTGCCCAGGCTGAGTGGAGTGAATGTGCCCAGGCTGAGTGGAGTGGAGGTGCCCAGGCTGAGTGGAGTTGGGGTTCCCTGGCAGAGTGGGACTGGAAGTGCCAAGGCTGAGTGGAGTGAATGTGCCCAGGCTGAGTGGAGTGGAGGTGCCCAGGCCGAGTGGAGTGCAGGTTCCCAGGCAGAGTGGGACTGGAAGTGCCCAGGCGGAGTGGAGTGAATGTGCCCAGGCTGAATGGGAGTCAATGTGCCTAGACAGAGTGGAGTGAATGTGCCCGGCCGCCGGAGCCCGAAACGTGCGTTTCCCCATTGCCTTGAATGGGCGCGGAGAGAGGGGGGCGCTTTTTGGCTCGTGGCGCGGGCACCGTTGCGCCAAAGCGTCAAGTGTCACACCTCCCCGTGCTCGGGGCGGCCCCTTGGAGCTAACTGGCTGGGTCTGGAGGGGCTGCGAGGCCGCCCAGGAGAACGGGTCCAAACCGCGTTCCGATCGGACGAGAATTGAGGGCGGGACACAGTTCCGCGGTTCACTTTCCGCCCGGGCAAAGGGCCTATAACTTGCGGCGGGAGGGCTTAAGAGTGGGCCCCCGCGAGTCGGGTGGAGAGCCGGGTGTGGAGAGGAGTAGCGGAGGTTCCCAGTCAGAGTGGGAGTGGAGGTTCCTGGGCAGAGTGGGACTGGAAGTGCCCAGGCTGAGTGGAGTGAATGTGCCCAGGCTGAGTGGAGTGGAGGTGCCCAGGCTGAGTGGAGTTGGGGTTCCCTGGCAGAGTGGGATTGGAAGTGCCCAGGCTGAGTGGAGTGAATGTGCCCAGGCTGAGTGGAGTGGAGGTTCCCAGGCTGAATGGAGTTGGGGTTCCCAGGCAGAGTGGGACTGGAAGTGCCCAGGCTGAGTGGAGTGCAGGTTCCCAGGCAGAGTGGGATTGGAAGTGCCCAGGCTGAGTGGAGTGAATGTGCCCAGGCTGACTGGAGTGGAGGTGCCCAGGCCGAGTGGAGTGCAGGTTCCCAGGCAGAGTGGGACTGGAAGTGCCCAGGCGGAGTGGAGTGAATGTGCCGAGGCTGAATGGGAGTCAATGTGCCTAGACAGAGTGGAGTGAATGTGCCCAGCCGCCGGAGCCCGAAACGTGCGTTTCCCCATTGCCTTGAATGGGCGCGGAGAAAGGGGGCGCTTTTTGGCTCGTGGCGCGGGCACCGTTGCGGCAAAGCGTCAAGTGTCACACCTCCCCGTGCTCGGGGCGGCCCCTTGGAGCTAACTGGCTGGGTCTGGAGGGGCTACGAGGCCGCCCAGGAGAACGGGTCCAAACCGCGTTCCGATCGGACGAGAATTGAGGGCGGGACACAGTTCCGCGGTTCACTTTCCGCCCGGGCAAAGGGCCTATAACTTGCGGCGGGAGGGCTTAAGAGTGGGCCCCCGCGAGTCGGGTGGAGAGCCGGGTGTGGAGAGGAGTAGCGGAGGTTCCCAGTCAGAGTGGGAGTGGAGGTTCCTGGGCAGAGTGGGACTGGAAGTGCCCAGGCTGAGTGGAGTGAATGTGCCCTGGCTGAGTGGAGTGAATGTGCCCAGGCTGAGTGGAGTGAATGTGCCCAGGCTGAGTGGAGTGAATGTGCCCAGGCTGACTGGAGAGAATGTGCGCAGGCTGAGTGGATTGGAGGTGCCCAGGCTGAGTGGAGTGGAGGTTCCCAGGCAGAGTGGGACTGGAAGTGCCCAGGCTGAGTGGAGTGAATGTGCCCAGGCTGAGTGGAGTGGAGGTGCCCAGGCTGAGTGGAGTTTGGGTTCCCTGGCAGAGTGGGACTGGAAGTGCCAAGGCTGAGTGGAGTGAATGTGCCCAGGCTGAGTGGAGTGGAGGTGCCCAGGCCGAGTGGAGTGCAGGTTCCCAGGCAGAGTGGGACTGGAAGTGCCCAGGCGGAGTGGAGTGAATGTGCCCAGGCTGAATGGGAGTCAATGTGCCTAGACAGAGTGGAGTGAATGTGCCCGGCCGCCGGAGCCCGAAACGTGCGTTTCCCCATTGCCTTGAATGGGCGCGGAGAGAGGGGGGCGCTTTTTGGCTCGTGGCGCGGGCACCGTTGCGCCAAAGCGTCAAGTGTCACGCCTCCCCGTGCTCGGGGCGGCCCCTTGGAACTAACTGGCTGGGTCTGGAGGGGCTGCGAGGCCGCCCAGGAGAACGGGTCCAAACCGCGTTCCGATCGGACGAGAATTGAGGGCGGGACACAGTTCCGCGGTTCACTTTCCGCCCGGGCAAAGGGCCTATAACTTGCGGCGGGAGGGCTTAAGAGTGGGCCCCCGCGAGTCGGGTGGAGAGCCGGGTGTGGAGAGGAGTAGCGGAGGTTCCCAGTCAGAGTGGGAGTGGAGGTTCCTGGGCAGAGTGGGACTGGAAGTGCCCAGGCTGAGTGGAGTGAATGTGCCCTGGCTGAGTGGAGTGAATGTGGCCAGGCTGAGTGGAGTGGAGGAGCCCAGGCTGAGAGGAGTGCAGGCACCCAGGCAGAGTGGGATTGGAAGTGCCCAGGCTGAGTGGAGTGAATGTGCCCAGGCTGAGTGGAGTGGAGGTGCCCAGGCCGAGTGGAGTGCAGGTTCCCAGGCAGAGTGGGACTGGAAGTGCCCAGGCTGAGTGGAGTGAATGTGCCCAGGCTGAGTGGAGTGGAGTTGCCCAGGCTGAGTGGAGTTGGGGTTCCCTGGCAGAGTGGGACTGGAAGTGCCAAGGCTGAGTGGAGTGAATGTGCCCAGGCTGAGTGGAGTGGAGGTGCCCAGGCTGAGTGGAGTGCAGGTTCCCAGGCTGAGTGGAGTTGGGGTTCCCTGGCAGAGTGGGACTGGAAGTGCCAACGCTGAGTGGAGTGAATGTGCCCAGGCTGAGTGGAGTGGAGGTGCCCAGGCTGAGTGGAGTGCAGGTTCCCAGGCAGAGTGGGATTGGAAGTGCCCAGGCTGAGTGGAGTAATGTACCCAGGCTGAGTGGAGTGCAGGTGCCCAGGCTGAGTGGAGTGCAGGTTCCCAGGCAGAGTGGGATTGGAAGTGCCCAGGCTGAGTGGAGTGAATGTGCCCAGGCTGAGTGGAGTGGAGGTGCCCAGGCCGAGTGGAGTGCAGGTTCCCAGGCAGAGTGGGACTGGAAGTGCCTAGACGGAGTGGAGTGAATGTGCCCAGCCGCCGGAGCCCGAAACGTGCGTTTCCCCATTGCCTTGAATGGGCGCGGAGAGAGGGGGGCGCTTTTTGGCTCGTGGCGCGGGCACCGTTGCGCCAAAGCGTCAAGTGTCACCACTCCCCGTGCTCGGGGCGGCCCCTTGGAGCTAACTGGCTGGGTCTGGAGGGGCTGCGAGGCCGCCCAGGAGAACGGGTCCAAACCGCGTTCCGATCGGACGAGAATTGAGGGCAAGACACAGTTCCGCGGTTCACTTTCCGCCCGGGCAAAGGGCCTATTACTTGCGGCGGGAGGGCTTAAGAGTGGGCCCCCGTGAGTCGGGTGGAGAGCCGGGTGTGGAGAGGAGTAGCGGAGGTTCCCAGTCAGAGTGGGAGTGGAGGTTCCTGGGCAGAGTGGGACTGGAAGTGCCCAGGCTGAGTGGAGTGAATGTGCCCTGGCTGAGTGGAGTGAATGTGGCCAGGCTGAGTGGAGTGGAGGTGCCCAGGCTGAGTGTAGTGAATGTGCCCAGGCTGACTGGAGAGAATGTGCCCAGGCTGAGTGGATTGGAGGTGCCCAGGCTGAGTGGAGTGCAGGTTCCCAGGCAGAGTGGGACTGGAAGTGCCCAGGCTGAGTGGAGTGAATGTGCCCAGGCTGAGTGGAGTGGAGGTGCCCAGGCTGAGTGGAGTTGGGGTTCCCTGGCAGAGTGGGACTGGAAGTGCCAAGGCTGAGTGGAGTGAATGTGCCCAGGCTGAGTGGAGTGGAGGTGCCCAGGCCGAGTGGAGTGCAGGTTCCCAGGCAGAGTGGGACTGGAAGTGCCCAGGCGGAGTGGAGTGAATGTGCCCAGGCTGAATGGGAGTCAATGTGCCTAGACAGAGTGGAGTGAATGTGCCCGGCCGCCGGAGCCCGAAACGTGCGTTTCCCCATTGCCTTGAATGGGCGCGGAGAGAGGGGGGCGCTTTTTGGCTCGTGGCGCGGGCACCGTTGCGCCAAAGCGTCAAGTGTCACACCTCCCCGTGCTCGGGGCGGCCCCTTGGAGCTAACTGGCTGGGTCTGGAGGGGCTGCGAGGCCGCCCAGGAGAACGGGTCCAAACCGCGTTCCGATCGGACGAGAATTGAGGGCGGGACACAGTTCCGCGGTTCACTTTCCGCCCGGGCAAAGGGCCTATAACTTGCGGCGGGAGGGCTTAAGAGTGGGCCCCCGCGAGTCGGGTGGAGAGCCGGGTGTGGAGAGGAGTAGCGGAGGTTCCCAGTCAGAGTGGGAGTGGAGGTTCCTGGGCAGAGTGGGACTGGAAGTGCCCAGGCTGAGTGGAGTGAATGTGCCCAGGCTGAGTGGAGTGGAGGTGCCCAGGCTGAGTGGAGTTGGGGTTCCCTGGCAGAGTGGGATTGGAAGTGCCCAGGCTGAGTGGAGTGAATGTGCCCAGGCTGAGTGGAGTGGAGGTTCCCAGGCTGAATGGAGTTGGGGTTCCCAGGCAGAGTGGGACTGGAAGTGCCCAGGCTGAGTGGAGTGCAGGTTCCCAGGCAGAGTGGGATTGGAAGTGCCCAGGCTGAGTGGAGTGAATGTGCCCAGGCTGACTGGAGTGGAGGTGCCCAGGCCGAGTGGAGTGCAGGTTCCCAGGCAGAGTGGGACTGGAAGTGCCCAGGCGGAGTGGAGTGAATGTGCCGAGGCTGAATGGGAGTCAATGTGCCTAGACAGAGTGGAGTGAATGTGCCCAGCCGCCGGAGCCCGAAACGTGCGTTTCCCCATTGCCTTGAATGGGCGCGGAGAAAGGGGGCGCTTTTTGGCTCGTGGCGCGGGCACCGTTGCGGCAAAGCGTCAAGTGTCACACCTCCCCGTGCTCGGGGCGGCCCCTTGGAGCTAACTGGCTGGGTCTGGAGGGGCTACGAGGCCGCCCAGGAGAACGGGTCCAAACCGCGTTCCGATCGGACGAGAATTGAGGGCGGGACACAGTTCCGCGGTTCACTTTCCGCCCGGGCAAAGGGCCTATAACTTGCGGCGGGAGGGCTTAAGAGTGGGCCCCCGCGAGTCGGGTGGAGAGCCGGGTGTGGAGAGGAGTAGTGGAGGTTCCCAGTCAGAGTGGGAGTGGAGGTTCCTGGGCAGAGTGGGACTGGAAGTGCCCAGGCTGAGTGGAGTGAATGTGCCCTGGCTGAGTGGAGTGAATGTGCCCAGGCTGAGTGGAGTGAATGTGCCCAGGCTGAGTGGAGTGAATGTGCCCAGGCTGACTGGAGAGAATGTGCGCAGGCTGAGTGGATTGGAGGTGCCCAGGCTGAGTGGAGTGGAGGTTCCCAGGCAGAGTGGGACTGGAAGTGCCCAGGCTGAGTGGAGTGAATGTGCCCAGGCTGAGTGGAGTGGAGGTGCCCAGGCTGAGTGGAGTTTGGGTTCCCTGGCAGAGTGGGACTGGAAGTGCCAAGGCTGAGTGGAGTGAATGTGCCCAGGCTGAGTGGAGTGGAGGTGCCCAGGCCGAGTGGAGTGCAGGTTCCCAGGCAGAGTGGGACTGGAAGTGCCCAGGCGGAGTGGAGTGAATGTGCCCAGGCTGAATGGGAGTCAATGTGCCTAGACAGAGTGGAGTGAATGTGCCCGGCCGCCGGAGCCCGAAACGTGCGTTTCCCCATTGCCTTGAATGGGCGCGGAGAGAGGGGGGCGCTTTTTGGCTCGTGGCGCGGGCACCGTTGCGCCAAAGCGTCAAGTGTCACGCCTCCCCGTGCTCGGGGCGGCCCCTTGGAACTAACTGGCTGGGTCTGGAGGGGCTGCGAGGCCGCCCAGGAGAACGGGTCCAAACCGCGTTCCGATCGGACGAGAATTGAGGGCGGGACACAGTTCCGCGGTTCACTTTCCGCCCGGGCAAAGGGCCTATAACTTGCGGCGGGAGGGCTTAAGAGTGGGCCCCCGCGAGTCGGGTGGAGAGCCGGGTGTGGAGAGGAGTAGCGGAGGTTCCCAGTCAGAGTGGGAGTGGAGGTTCCTGGGCAGAGTGGGACTGGAAGTGCCCAGGCTGAGTGGAGTGAATGTGCCCTGGCTGAGTGGAGTGAATGTGGCCAGGCTGAGTGGAGTGGAGGAGCCCAGGCTGAGAGGAGTGCAGGCACCCAGGCAGAGTGGGATTGGAAGTGCCCAGGCTGAGTGGAGTGAATGTGCCCAGGCTGAGTGGAGTGGAGGTGCCCAGGCCGAGTGGAGTGCAGGTTCCCAGGCAGAGTGGGACTGGAAGTGCCCAGGCTGAGTGGAGTGAATGTGCCCAGGCTGAGTGGAGTGGAGTTGCCCAGGCTGAGTGGAGTTGGGGTTCCCTGGCAGAGTGGGACTGGAAGTGCCAAGGCTGAGTGGAGTGAATGTGCCCAGGCTGAGTGGAGTGGAGGTGCCCAGGCCGAGTGGAGTGCAGGTTCCCAGGCAGAGTGGGACTGAAAGTGCCCAGGCTGAGTGGAGTGAATGTGCCCAGGCTGAGTGGAGTGGAGGTGCCCCAGCTGAGTGGAGTTGGGGTTCCCTGGCAGAGTGGGACTGGAAGTGCCAAGGCTGAGTGGAGTGAAGGTACCCAGGCTGAGTGGAGTGGAGGTGCCCAGGCTGAGTGGAGTGCAGGTTCCCAGGCAGAGTGGGATTGGAAGTGCAAGGCTGAGTGGAGTGAATGTGCCCAGGCTGAGTGGAGTGGAGGTGCCCAGGCTGAGTGGAGTTGGGGTTCCCTGGCAGAGTGGGATTGGAAGTGCCCAGGCTGAGTGGAGTGAACGTGCCCAGGCTGAGTGGAGTGGAGGTGCCCAGGCTGAGTGGAGTTGGGGTTCCCTGGCAGAGTGGGACTGGAAGTGCCAAGGCTGAGTGGAGTGAAGGTACCCAGGCTGAGTGGAGGGGAGGTGCCCAGGCTGAGTGGAGTGCAGGTTCCCAGCAGAGTGGGACTGGAAGTGCCCAGGCTGAGTGGAGTGAATGTGCCCAGGCTGAATGGAGTGGAGGTGCCCAGGCTGAGTGGAGGTGCCCAGGCTGAGTGGAGTGCAGGTTCCCAGGCAGAGTGGGATTGGAAGTGCCCAGGCTGAGTGGAGTGAATGTGCCCAGGCTGAGTGGAGTGGAGGTGCCCAGGCTGAATGGAGTAGGGGTTCCCAGGCAGAGTGGGACTGGAAGTGCCCAGGCTGAGTGGAGTGAATGTGCCCAGGCTGAGTGGAGTGAATGTGCCCAGGCTGACTGGAGAGAATGTGCGCAGGCTGAGTGGATTGGAGGTGCCCAGGCTGAGTGGAGTGGAGGTTCCCAGGCAGAGTGGGACTGGAAGTGCCCAGGCTGAGTGGAGTGAATGTGCCCAGGCTGAGTGGAGTGGAGGTGCCCAGGCTGAGTGGAGTTTGGGTTCCCTGGCAGAGTGGGACTGGAAGTGCCAAGGCTGAGTGGAGTGAATGTGCCCAGGCTGAGTGGAGTGGAGGTGCCCAGGCCGAGTGGAGTGCAGGTTCCCAGGCAGAGTGGGACTGGAAGTGCCCAGGCGGAGTGGAGTGAATGTGCCCAGGCTGAATGGGAGTCAATGTGCCTAGACAGAGTGGAGTGAATGTGCCCGGCCGCCGGAGCCCGAAACGTGCGTTTCCCCATTGCCTTGAATGGGCGCGGAGAGAGGGGGGCGCTTTTTGGCTCGTGGCGCGGGCACCGTTGCGCCAAAGCGTCAAGTGTCACGCCTCCCCGTGCTCGGGGCGGCCCCTTGGAACTAACTGGCTGGGTCTGGAGGGGCTGCGAGGCCGCCCAGGAGAACGGGTCCAAACCGCGTTCCGATCGGACGAGAATTGAGGGCGGGACACAGTTCCGCGGTTCACTTTCCGCCCGGGCAAAGGGCCTATAACTTGCGGCGGGAGGGCTTAAGAGTGGGCCCCCGCGAGTCGGGTGGAGAGCCGGGTGTGGAGAGGAGTAGCGGAGGTTCCCAGTCAGAGTGGGAGTGGAGGTTCCTGGGCAGAGTGGGACTGGAAGTGCCCAGGCTGAGTGGAGTGAATGTGCCCAGGCTGAGTGGAGTGGAGGTGCCCAGGCTGAGTGGAGTTGGGGTTCCCTGGCAGAGTGGGATTGGAAGTGCCCAGGCTGAGTGGAGTGAATGTGCCCAGGCTGAGTGGAGTGGAGGTGCCCAGGCTGAATGGAGTTGGGGTTCCCAGGCAGAGTGGGACTGGAAGTGCCCAGGCTGAGTGGAGTGCAGGTTCCCAGGCAGAGTGGGATTGGAAGTGCCCAGGCTGAGTGGAGTGAATGTGCCCAGGCTGACTGGAGTGGAGGTGCCCAGGCCGAGTGGAGTGCAGGTTCCCAGGCAGAGTGGGACTGGAAGTGCCCAGGCTGAGTGGAGTGAATGTGCCCTGGCTGAGTGGAGTGAATGTGCCCAGGCTGAGTGGAGTGAATGTGCCCAGGCTGAGTGGAGTGAATGTGCCCAGGCTGACTGGAGAGAATGTGCGCAGGCTGAGTGGATTGGAGGTGCCCAGGCTGAGTGGAGTGGAGGTTCCCAGGCAGAGTGGGACTGGAAGTGCCCAGGCTGAGTGGAGTGAATGTGCCCAGGCTGAGTGGCGTGGAGGTGCCCAGGCTGAGTGGAGTTGGGGTTCCCTGGCAGAGTGGGACTGGAAGTGCCAAGGCTGAGTGGAGTGAATGTGCCCAGGCTGAGTGGAGTGGAGGTGCCCAGGCCGAGTGGAGTGCAGGTTCCCAGGCAGAGTGGGACTGGAAGTGCCCAGGCGGAGTGGAGTGAATGTGCCCAGGCTGAATGGGAGTCAATGTGCCTAGACAGAGTGGAGTGAATGTGCCCGGCCGCCGGAGCCCGAAACGTGCGTTTCCCCATTGCCTTGAATGGGCGCGGAGAGAGGGGGGCGCTTTTTGGCTCGTGGCGCGGGCACCGTTGCGCCAAAGCGTCAAGTGTCACGCCTCCCCGTGCTCGGGGCGGCCCCTTGGAGCTAACTGGCTGGGTCTGGAGGGGCTGCGAGGCCGCCCAGGAGAACGGGTCCAAACCGCGTTCCGATCGGACGAGAATTGAGGGCGGGACACAGTTCCGCGGTTCACTTTCCGCCCGGGCAAAGGGCCTATAACTTGCGGCGGGAGGGCTTAAGAGTGGGCCCCCGCGAGTCGGGTGGAGAGCCGGGTGTGGAGAGGAGAAGCGGAGGTTCCCAGTCAGAGTGGGAGTGGAGGTTCCTGGGCAGAGTGGGACTGGAAGTGCCCAGGCTGAGTGGAGTGAATGTGCCCTGGCTGAGTGGAGTGAATGTGGCCAGGCTGAGTGGAGTGGAGGAGCCCAGGCTGAGAGGAGTGCAGGCACCCAGGCAGAGTGGGATTGGAAGTGCCCAGGCTGAGTGGAGTGAATGTGCCCAGGCTGAGTGGAGTGGAGGTGCCCAGGCCGAGTGGAGTGCAGGTTCCCAGGCAGAGTGGGACTGGAAGTGCCCAGGCTGAGTGGAGTGAATGTGCCCAGGCTGAGTGGAGTGGAGTTGCCCAGGCTGAGTGGAGTTGGGGTTCCCTGGCAGAGTGGGACTGGAAGTGCCAAGGCTGAGTGGAGTGAATGTGCCCAGGCTGAGTGGAGTGGAGGTGCCCAGGCCGAGTGGAGTGCAGGTTCCCAGGCAGAGTGGGACTGAAAGTGCCCAGGCTGAGTGGAGTGAATGTGCCCAGGCTGAGTGGAGTGGAGGTGCCCCAGCAGAGTGGAGTTGGGGTTCCCTGGCAGAGTGGGACTGGAAGTGCCAAGGCTGAGTGGAGTGAAGGTACCCAGGCTGAGTGGAGTGGAGGTGCCCAGGCTGAGTGGAGTGCAGGTTCCCAGGCAGAGTGGGATTGGAAGTGCCAAGGCTGAGTGGAGTGAATGTGCCCAGGCTGAGTGGAGTGGAGGTGCCCAGGCTGAGTGGAGTTGGGATTCCCTGGCAGAGTGGGATTGGAAGTTCCCAGGCTGAGTGGAGTGAACGTGCCCAGGCTGAGTGGAGTGGAGGTGCCCAGGCTGAGTGGAGTTGGGGTTCCCTGGCAGAGTGGGACTGGAAGTGCCAAGGCTGAGTGGAGTGAAGGTACCCAGGCTGAGTGGAGGGGAGGTGCCCAGGCTGAGTGGAGTGCAGGTTCCCAGCAGAGTGGGACTGGAAGTGCCCAGGCTGAGTGGAGTGAATGTGCCCAGGCTGAATGGAGTGGAGGTGCCCAGGCTGAGTGGAGGTGCCCAGGCTGAGTGGAGTGCAGGTTCCCAGGCAGAGTGGGATTGGAAGTGCCCAGGCTGAGTGGAGTGAATGTGCCCAGGCTGAGTGGAGTGGAGGTGCCCAGGCTGAATGGAGTAGGGGTTCCCAGGCAGAGTGGGACTGGAAGTGCCCAGGCTGAGTGGAGTGAATGTGCCCAGGCTGAGTGGAGTGGAGGTGCCCAGGCTGAGTGGAGTTGGGGTTCCCTGGCAGAGTGGGACTGGAAGTGCCAACGCTGAGTGGAGTGAATGTGCCCAGGCTGAGTGGAGTGGAGGTGCCCAGGCTGAGTGGAGTGCAGGTTCCCAGGCAGAGTGGGATTGGAAGTGCCCAGGCTGAGTGGAGTAATGTACCCAGGCTGAGTGGAGTGCAGGTGCCCAGGCTGAGTGGAGTGCAGGTTCCCAGGCAGAGTGGGATTGGAAGTGCCCAGGCTGAGTGGAGTGAATGTGCCCAGGCTGAGTGGAGTGGAGGTGCCCAGGCTGACTGGAGAGAATGTGCGCAGGCTGAGTGGATTGGAAGTGCCCAGGCTGAGTGGAGTGAATGTGCCCAGGCTGAGTGGATTGGAGGTGCCCAGGCTGAGTGGAGTGGAGGTTCCCAGGCAGAGTGGGACTGGAAGTGCCCAGGCTGAGTGGAGTGACTGTGCCCAGGCTGAGTGGAGTGGAGGTGCCCAGGCTGAGTGGAGTTGGGGTTCCCTGGCAGAGTGGGACTGGAAGTGCCAAGGCTGAGTGGAGTGAATGTGCCCAGGCTGAGTGGAGTGGAAGTGCCCAGGCTGATAGGAGTGCAGGTTCCCAGGCAGAGTGGGACTGGAAGTGCCCAGGCTGAGTGGAGTGAATGTGCCCAGGCTGAATGGAGTGGAGGTGCCCAGGCTGAGTGGAGTGCAGGTTCCCAGGCAGAGTGGGATTGGAAGTGCCCAGGCTGAGTGGAGTGAATGTGCCCAGGCTTAGTGGAGTGAATGTGCCCAGGCTGAGTGGAGTGGAGGTGCCCAGGCTGATTGGAGTGCAGGTTCCCAGGCAGAGTGGGACTGGAAGTGCCCAGGCTGAGTGGAGTGAATGTGCCCAGGCTGAATGGAGTGGAGGTGCCCAGGCTGAGTGGAGTGCAGGTTCCCAGGCAGAGTGGGATTGGAAGTGCCCAGGCTGAGTGGAGTGAATGTACCCAGGCTGAGTGGAGTGGAGGTGCCCAGGCTGAGTGGAGTGCAGGTTCCCAGGCAGAGTGGGATTGGAAGTGCCCAGGCTGAGTGGAGTGAATGTGCCCAGGCTGAGTGGAGTGGAGGTGCCCAGGCTGAGTGGAGTTGTGGTTCCCTGGCAGAGTGGGACTGGAAGTGCCAAGGCTGAGTGGAGTGAATGTACCCAGGCTGAGTGGAGTGGAGGTGCCCAGGCTGAGTGGAGTGCAGGTTCCCAGGCAGAGTGGGATTGGAAGTGCCCAGGCTGAGTGGAGTGAATGTGCCCTGGCTGAGTGGAGTGGAGGTGCCCAGGCTGAGTGGAGTTGGGGTTCCCTGGCAGAGTGGGACTGGAAGTGCCAAGGCTGAGTGGAGTGAATGTGCCCAGGCTGAATGGAGTGGAGGTGCCCAGGCTGAGTGGAGTGCAGGTTCCCAGGCAGAGTGGGATTGGAAGTGCCCAGGCTGAGTGGAGTGAATGTGCCCAGGCTGAGTGGAGTGGAGGTGCCCAGGCTGAATGGAGTTGGGGTTCCCAGGCAGAGTGGGACTGGAAGTGCCCAGGCTGAGTGGAGTGCAGGTTCCCAGGCAGAGTGGGATTGGAAGTGCCCAGGCTGAGTGGAATGAATGTGCCGAGGCTGAATGGGAGTCAATGTGCCTAGACAGAGTGGAGTGAATGTGCCCAGCCGCCGGAGCCCGAAACGTGCGTTTCCCCATTGCCTTGAATGGGCGCGGAGAGAGGGGGGCGCTTTTTGGCTCGTGGCGCGGGCACCGTTGCGGCAAAGCGTCAAGTGTCACACCTCCCCGTGCTCGGGGCGGCCCCTTGGAGCTAACTGGCTGGGTCTGGAGGGGCTGCGAGGCCGCCCAGGAGAACGGGTCCAAACCGCGTTCCGATCGGACGAGAATTGAGGGGGGGACACAGTTCCGCGGTTCACTTTCCGCCCGGGCAAAGGGCCTATAACTTGCGGCGGGAGGGCTTAAGAGTGGGCCCCCGCGAGTCGGGTGGAGAGCCGGGTGTGGAGAGGAGTAGCGGAGGTTCCCAGTCAGAGTGGGAGTGGAGGTTCCTGGGCAGAGTGGGACTGGAAGTGCCCAGGCTGAGTGGAGTGAATGTGCCCTGGCTGAGTGGAGTGAATGTGCCCAGGCTGAGTGGAGTGAATGTGCCCAGGCTGAGTGGAGTGAATGTGCCCAGGCTGACTGGAGAGAATGTGCGCAGGCTGAGTGGATTGGAGGTGCCCAGGCTGAGTGGAGTGGAGGTTCCCAGGCAGAGTGGGACTGGAAGTGCCCAGGCTGAGTGGAGTGAATGTGCCCAGGCTGAGTGGAGTGGAGGTGCCCAGGCTGAGTGGAGTGGAGGAGCCCAGGCTGAGAGGAGTGCAGGCACCCAGGCAGAGTGGGATTGGAAGTGCCCAGGCTGAGTGGAGTGAATGTGCCCAGGCTGAGTGGAGTGGAGGTGCCCAGGCCGAGTGGAGTGCAGGTTCCCAGGCAGAGTGGGACTGGAAGTGCCCAGGCTGAGTGGAGTGAATGTGCCCAGGCTGAGTGGAGTGAATGTGCCCAGGCTGAGGGGAGAGAATGTGCCCAGGCTGAGAGGATTGGAGGTGCCCAGGCTGAGTGGAGTGCAGGTTCCCAGGCAGAGTGGGACTGGAAGTGCCCAGGCTGAGTGGAGTGAATGTGCCCAGGCTGAGTGGAGTGAATGATCCCAGGCTGAATGGGAGTCAATGTGCCTAGACAGAGTGGAGTGAATGTGCCCAGGCTGAGTGGAGTGGAGGTGCCCAGGCTGAGTGGAGTTGGGGTTCCCAGGCAGAGAGGGACTGGAAGTGCCCTGGCTGAGTGGAGTGAATGTGCCCAGGCTGCGTGGAGTGGAGGTTCCCAGGCTGAGTGGAGTGCAGGCTCCCAGCAGAGTGGGACTGGAAGTGCCCAGGCTGAGTGGAGTGAATGTGCCCAGGCTGAGTGGAGTGAATGTGCCCAGGCAGAGTGGAGTGAATGTGCCCAGGCTGAGTGGAGTGGAGGTGCCCAGGCTGAGTGGAGTGCAGGTTCCCAGGCAGAGTGGGACTGGAAGTGCCCAGGCTGAGTGGAGTGGAGGTGCCCAGGCTGAGTGGAGTGGAGGTGCCCAGGCCGAGTGGAGTGCAGGTTCCCAGGCAGAGTGGGACTGGAAGTGCCCAGGCGGAGTGGAGTGAATGTGCCCAGGCTGAATGGGAGTCAATGTGCCTAGACAGAGTGGAGTGAATGTGCCCAGCCGCCGGACCCCGAAACGTGCGTTTCCCCATTGCCTTGAATGGGCGCGGAGAGAGGGGGGCGCTTTTTGGCTCGTGGCGCGGGCACCGTTGCGCCAAAGCGTCAAGTGTCACCCCTCCCCGTGCTCGGGGCGGCCCCTTGGAGCTAACTGGCTGGGTCTGGAGGGGCTGCGAGGCCGCCCAGGAGAACGGGTCCAAACCGCGTTCCGATCGGACGAGAATTGAGGGCGGGACACAGTTCCGCGGTTCACTTTCCGCCCGGGCAAAGGGCCTATTACTTGCGGCGGGAGGGCTTAAGAGTGGGCCCCCGTGAGTCGGGTGGAGAGCCGGGTGTGGAGAGGAGTAGCGGAGGTTCCCAGTCAGAGTGGGAGTGGAGGTTCCTGGGCAGAGTGGGACTGGAAGTGCCCAGGCTGAGTGGAGTGAATGTGCCCTGGCTGAGTGGAGTGAATGTGGCCAGGCTGAGTGGAGTGGAGGAGCCCAGGCTGAGAGGAGTGCAGGCACCCAGGCAGAGTGGGATTGGAAGTGCCCAGGCTGAGTGGAGTGAATGTGCCCAGGCTGAGTGGAGTGGAGGTGCCCAGGCCGAGTGGAGTGCAGGTTCCCAGGCAGAGTGGGACTGGAAGTGCCCAGGCTGAGTGGAGTGAATGTGCCCAGGCTGAGTGGAGTGGAGTTGCCCAGGCTGAGTGGAGTTGGGGTTCCCTGGCAGAGTGGGACTGGAAGTGCCAAGGCTGAGTGGAGTGAATGTGCCCAGGCTGAGTGGAGTGGAGGTGCCCAGGCCGAGTGGAGTGCAGGTTCCCAGGCAGAGTGGGACTGAAAGTGCCCAGGCTGAGTGGAGTGAATGTGCCCAGGCTGAGTGGAGTGGAGGTGCCCCAGCAGAGTGGAGTTGGGGTTCCCTGGCAGAGTGGGACTGGAAGTGCCAAGGCTGAGTGGAGTGAAGGTACCCAGGCTGAGTGGAGTGGAGGTGCCCAGGCTGAGTGGAGTGCAGGTTCCCAGGCAGAGTGGGATTGGAAGTGCCAAGGCTGAGTGGAGTGAATGTGCCCAGGCTGAGTGGAGTGGAGGTGCCCAGGCTGAGTGGAGTTGGGGTTCCCTGGCAGAGTGGGATTGGAAGTTCCCAGGCTGAGTGGAGTGAACGTGCCCAGGCTGAGTGGAGTGGAGGTGCCCAGGCTGAGTGGAGTTGGGGTTCCCTGGCAGAGTGGAGGGGAGGTACCCAGGCTGAGTGGAGGGGAGGTGCCCAGGCTGAGTGGAGTGCAGGTTCCCAGCAGAGTGGGACTGGAAGTGCCCAGGCTGAGTGGAGTGAATGTGCCCAGGCTGAATGGAGTGGAGGTGCCCAGGCTGAGTGGAGGTGCCCAGGCTGAGTGGAGTGCAGGTTCCCAGGCAGAGTGGGATTGGAAGTGCCCAGGCTGAGTGGAGTGAATGTGCCCAGGCTGAGTGGAGTGGAGGTGCCCAGGCTGAATGGAGTAGGGGTTCCCAGGCAGAGTGGGACTGGAAGTGCCCAGGCTGAGTGGAGTGAATGTGCCCAGGCTGAGTGGAGTGGAGGTGCCCAGGCTGAGTGGAGTTGGGGTTCCCTGGCAGAGTGGGACTGGAAGTGCCAACGCTGAGTGGAGTGAATGTGCCCAGGCTGAGTGGAGTGGAGGTGCCCAGGCTGAGTGGAGTGCAGGTTCCCAGGCAGAGTGGGATTGGAAGTGCCCAGGCTGAGTGGAGTAATGTACCCAGGCTGAGTGGAGTGCAGGTGCCCAGGCTGAGTGGAGTGGAGGTGCCCAGGCTGAGTGGAGTGCAGGTTCCCAGGCAGAGTGGGATTGGAAGTGCCCAGGCTGAGTGGAGTAATGTACCCAGGCTGAGTGGAGTGCAGGTGCCCAGGCTGAGTGGAGTGCAGGTTCCCAGGCAGAGTGGGATTGGAAGTGCCCAGGCTGAGTGGAGTGAATGTGCCCAGGCTGAGTGGAGAGAATGTGCGCAGGCTGAGTGGATTGGAGGTGCCCAGGCTGAGTGGAGTGGAGGTTCCCAGGCAGAGTGGGACTGGAAGTGCCCAGGCTGAGTGGAGTGACTGTGCCCAGGCTGAGTGGAGTGGAGGTGCCCAGGCTGAGTGGAGTTGGGGTTCCCTGGCAGAGTGGGACTGGAAGTGCCAAGGCTGAGTGGAGTGAATGTGCCCAGGCTGAGTGGAGTGGAAGTGCCCAGGCTGATAGGAGTGCAGGTTCCCAGGCAGAGTGGGACTGGAAGTGCCCAGGCTGAGTGGAGTGAATGTGCCCAGGCTGAATGGAGTGGAGGTGCCCAGGCTGAGTGGAGTGCAGGTTCCCAGGCAGAGTGGGATTGGAAGTGCCCAGGCTGAGTGGAGTGAATGTGCCCAGGCTTAGTGGAGTGAATGTGCCCAGGCTGAGTGGAGTGGAGGTGCCCAGGCTGATTGGAGTGCAGGTTCCCAGGCAGAGTGGGACTGGAAGTGCCCAGGCTGAGTGGAGTGAATGTGCCCAGGCTGAATGGAGTGGAGGTGCCCAGGCTGAGTGGAGTGCAGGTTCCCAGGCAGAGTGGGATTGGAAGTGCCCAGGCTGAGTGGAGTGAATGTACCCAGGCTGAGTGGAGTGGAGGTGCCCAGGCTGAGTGGAGTGCAGGTTCCCAGGCAGAGTGGGATTGGAAGTGCCCAGGCTGAGTGGAGTGAATGTGCCCAGGCTGAGTGGAGTGGAGGTGCCCAGGCTGAGTGGAGTTGTGGTTCCCTGGCAGAGTGGGACTGGAAGTGCCAAGGCTGAGTGGAGTGAATGTACCCAGGCTGAGTGGAGTGGAGGTGCCCAGGCTGAGTGGAGTGCAGGTTCCCAGGCAGAGTGGGATTGGAAGTGCCCAGGCTGAGTGGAGTGAATGTGCCCTGGCTGAGTGGAGTGGAGGTGCCCAGGCTGAGTGGAGTTGGGGTTCCCTGGCAGAGTGGGACTGGAAGTGCCAAGGCTGAGTGGAGTGAATGTGCCCAGGCTGAATGGAGTGGAGGTGCCCAGGCTGAGTGGAGTGCAGGTTCCCAGGCAGAGTGGGATTGGAAGTGCCCAGGCTGAGTGGAGTGAATGTGCCCAGGCTGAGTGGAGTGGAGGTGCCCAGGCTGAATGGAGTTGGGGTTCCCAGGCAGAGTGGGACTGGAAGTGCCCAGGCTGAGTGGAGTGCAGGTTCCCAGGCAGAGTGGGATTGGAAGTGCCCAGGCTGAGTGGAGTGAATGTGCCGAGGCTGAATGGGAGTCAATGTGCCTAGACAGAGTGGAGTGAATGTGCCCAGCCGCCGGAGCCCGAAACGTGCGTTTCCCCATTGCCTTGAATGGGCGCGGAGAGAGGGGGGCGCTTTTTGGCTCGTGGCGCGGGCACCGTTGCGGCAAAGCGTCAAGTGTCACACCTCCCCGTGCTCGGGGCGGCCCCTTGGAGCTAACTGGCTGGGTCTGGAGGGGCTGCGAGGCCGCCCAGGAGAACGGGTCCAAACCGCGTTCCGATCGGACGAGAATTGAGGGGGGGACACAGTTCCGCGGTTCACTTTCCGCCCGGGCAAAGGGCCTATAACTTGCGGCGGGAGGGCTTAAGAGTGGGCCCCCGCGAGTCGGGTGGAGAGCCGGGTGTGGAGAGGAGTAGCGGAGGTTCCCAGTCAGAGTGGGAGTGGAGGTTCCTGGGCAGAGTGGGACTGGAAGTGCCCAGGCTGAGTGGAGTGAATGTGCCCTGGCTGAGTGGAGTGAATGTGCCCAGGCTGAGTGGAGTGAATGTGCCCAGGCTGAGTGGAGTGAATGTGCCCAGGCTGACTGGAGAGAATGTGCGCAGGCTGAGTGGATTGGAGGTGCCCAGGCTGAGTGGAGTGGAGGTTCCCAGGCAGAGTGGGACTGGAAGTGCCCAGGCTGAGTGGAGTGAATGTGCCCAGGCTGAGTGGAGTGGAGGTGCCCAGGCTGAGTGGAGTGGAGGAGCCCAGGCTGAGAGGAGTGCAGGCACCCAGGCAGAGTGGGATTGGAAGTGCCCAGGCTGAGTGGAGTGAATGTGCCCAGGCTGAGTGGAGTGGAGGTGCCCAGGCCGAGTGGAGTGCAGGTTCCCAGGCAGAGTGGGACTGGAAGTGCCCAGGCTGAGTGGAGTGAATGTGCCCAGGCTGAGTGGAGTGAATGTGCCCAGGCTGAGGGGAGAGAATGTGCCCAGGCTGAGTGGATTGGAGGTGCCCAGGCTGAGTGGAGTGCAGGTTCCCAGGCAGAGTGGGACTGGAAGTGCCCAGGCTGAGTGGAGTGAATGTGCCCAGGCTGAGTGGAGTGAATGATCCCAGGCTGAATGGGAGTCAATGTGCCTAGACAGAGTGGAGTGAATGTGCCCAGGCTGAGTGGAGTGGAGGTGCCCAGGCTGAGTGGAGTTGGGGTTCCCAGGCAGAGAGGGACTGGAAGTGCCCTGGCTGAGTGGAGTGAATGTGCCCAGGCTGCGTGGAGTGGAGGTTCCCAGGCTGAGTGGAGTGCAGGCTCCCAGCAGAGTGGGACTGGAAGTGCCCAGGCTGAGTGGAGTGAATGTGCCCAGGCTGAGTGGAGTGAATGTGCCCAGGCAGAGTGGAGTGAATGTGCCCAGGCTGAGTGGAGTGGAGGTGCCCAGGCTGAGTGGAGTGCAGGTTCCCAGGCAGAGTGGGACTGGAAGTGCCCAGGCTGAGTGGAGTGGAGGTGCCCAGGCTGAGTGGAGTGGAGGTGCCCAGGCCGAGTGGAGTGCAGGTTCCCAGGCAGAGTGGGACTGGAAGTGCCCAGGCGGAGTGGAGTGAATGTGCCCAGGCTGAATGGGAGTCAATGTGCCTAGACAGAGTGGAGTGAATGTGCCCAGCCGCCGGACCCCGAAACGTGCGTTTCCCCATTGCCTTGAATGGGCGCGGAGAGAGGGGGGCGCTTTTTGGCTCGTGGCGCGGGCACCGTTGCGCCAAAGCGTCAAGTGTCACCCCTCCCCGTGCTCGGGGCGGCCCCTTGGAGCTAACTGGCTGGGTCTGGAGGGGCTGCGAGGCCGCCCAGGAGAACGGGTCCAAACCGCGTTCCGATCGGACGAGAATTGAGGGCGGGACACAGTTCCGCGGTTCACTTTCCGCCCGGGCAAAGGGCCTATTACTTGCGGCGGGAGGGCTTAAGAGTGGGCCCCCGTGAGTCGGGTGGAGAGCCGGGTGTGGAGAGGAGTAGCGGAGGTTCCCAGTCAGAGTGGGAGTGGAGGTTCCTGGGCAGAGTGGGACTGGAAGTGCCCAGGCTGAGTGGAGTGAATGTGCCCTGGCTGAGTGGAGTGAATGTGGCCAGGCTGAGTGGAGTGGAGGAGCCCAGGCTGAGAGGAGTGCAGGCACCCAGGCAGAGTGGGATTGGAAGTGCCCAGGCTGAGTGGAGTGAATGTGCCCAGGCTGAGTGGAGTGGAGGTGCCCAGGCCGAGTGGAGTGCAGGTTCCCAGGCAGAGTGGGACTGGAAGTGCCCAGGCTGAGTGGAGTGAATGTGCCCAGGCTGAGTGGAGTGGAGTTGCCCAGGCTGAGTGGAGTTGGGGTTCCCTGGCAGAGTGGGACTGGAAGTGCCAAGGCTGAGTGGAGTGAATGTGCCCAGGCTGAGTGGAGTGGAGGTGCCCAGGCCGAGTGGAGTGCAGGTTCCCAGGCAGAGTGGGACTGAAAGTGCCCAGGCTGAGTGGAGTGAATGTGCCCAGGCTGAGTGGAGTGGAGGTGCCCCAGCAGAGTGGAGTTGGGGTTCCCTGGCAGAGTGGGACTGGAAGTGCCAAGGCTGAGTGGAGTGAAGGTACCCAGGCTGAGTGGAGTGGAGGTGCCCAGGCTGAGTGGAGTGCAGGTTCCCAGGCAGAGTGGGATTGGAAGTGCCAAGGCTGAGTGGAGTGAATGTGCCCAGGCTGAGTGGAGTGGAGGTGCCCAGGCTGAGTGGAGTTGGGGTTCCCTGGCAGAGTGGGATTGGAAGTTCCCAGGCTGAGTGGAGTGAACGTGCCCAGGCTGAGTGGAGTGGAGGTGCCCAGGCTGAGTGGAGTTGGGGTTCCCTGGCAGAGTGGAGGGGAGGTACCCAGGCTGAGTGGAGGGGAGGTGCCCAGGCTGAGTGGAGTGCAGGTTCCCAGCAGAGTGGGACTGGAAGTGCCCAGGCTGAGTGGAGTGAATGTGCCCAGGCTGAATGGAGTGGAGGTGCCCAGGCTGAGTGGAGGTGCCCAGGCTGAGTGGAGTGCAGGTTCCCAGGCAGAGTGGGATTGGAAGTGCCCAGGCTGAGTGGAGTGAATGTGCCCAGGCTGAGTGGAGTGGAGGTGCCCAGGCTGAATGGAGTAGGGGTTCCCAGGCAGAGTGGGACTGGAAGTGCCCAGGCTGAGTGGAGTGAATGTGCCCAGGCTGAGTGGAGTGGAGGTGCCCAGGCTGAGTGGAGTTGGGGTTCCCTGGCAGAGTGGGACTGGAAGTGCCAACGCTGAGTGGAGTGAATGTGCCCAGGCTGAGTGGAGTGGAGGTGCCCAGGCTGAGTGGAGTGCAGGTTCCCAGGCAGAGTGGGATTGGAAGTGCCCAGGCTGAGTGGAGTAATGTACCCAGGCTGAGTGGAGTGCAGGTGCCCAGGCTGAGTGGAGTGCAGGTTCCCAGGCAGAGTGGGATTGGAAGTGCCCAGGCTGAGTGGAGTGAATGTGCCCAGGCTGAGTGGAGTGGAGGTGCCACGGCTGACTGGAGAGAATGTGCGCAGGCTGAGTGGATTGGAAGTGCCCAGGCTGAGTGGAGTGAATGTGCCCAGGCTGACTGGAGAGAATGTGCGCAGGCTGAGTGGAGTGGAGGTTCCCAGGCAGAGTGGGACTGGAAGTGCCCAGGCTGAGTGGAGTGACTGTGCCCAGGCTGAGTGGAGTGGAGGTGCCCAGGCTGAGTGGAGTTGGGGTTCCCTGGCAGAGTGGGACTGGAAGTGCCAAGGCTGAGTGGAGTGAATGTGCCCAGGCTGAGTGGAGTGGAAGTGCCCAGGCTGATTGGAGTGCAGGTTCCCAGGCAGAGTGGGACTGGAAGTGCCCAGGCTGAGTGGAGTGAATGTGCCCAGGCTGAATGGAGTGGAGGTGCCCAGGCTGAGTGGAGTGCAGGTTCCCAGGCAGAGTGGGATTGGAAGTGCCCAGGCTGAGTGGAGTGAATGTGCCCAGGCTGAGTGGAGTGGAGGTGCCCAGGCTGAATGGAGTAGGGGTTCCCAGGCAGAGTGGGACTGGAAGTGCCCAGGCTGAGTGGAGTGCAGGTTCCCAGGCAGAGTGGGATTGGAAGTGCCCAGGCTGAGTGGAGTGAATGTACCCAGGCTGAGTGGAGTGGAGGTGCCCAGGCTGAGTGGAGTGCAGGTTCCCAGGCAGAGTGGGATTGGAAGTGCCCAGGCTGAGTGGAGTGAATGTGCCCAGGCTGAGTGGAGTGGAGGTGCCCAGGCTGAGTGGAGTTGGGGTTCCCTGGCAGAGTGGGACTGGAAGTGCCAAGGCTGAGTGGAGTGAATGTGCCCAGGCTGAATGGAGTGGAGGTGCCCAGGCTGAGTGGAGTGCAGGTTCCCAGGCAGAGTGGGATTGGAAGTGCCCAGGCTGAGTGGAGTGAATGTGCCCAGGCTGAGTGGAGTGGAGGTGCCCAGGCTGAATGGAGTTGGGGTTCCCAGGCAGAGTGGGACTGGAAGTGCCCAGGCTGAGTGGAGTGCAGGTTCCCAGGCAGAGTGGGATTGGAAGTGCCCAGGCTGAGTGGAGTGAATGTGCCGAGGCTGAATGGGAGTCAATGTGCCTAGACAGAGTGGAGTGAATGTGCCCAGCCGCCGGAGCCCGAAACGTGCGTTTCCCCATTGCCTTGAATGGGCGCGGAGAGAGGGGGGCGCTTTTTGGCTCGTGGCGCGGGCACCGTTGCGGCAAAGCGTCAAGTGTCACACCTCCCCGTGCTCGGGGCGGCCCCTTGGAGCTAACTGGCTGGGTCTGGAGGGGCTGCGAGGCCGCCCAGGAGAACGGGTCCAAACCGCGTTCCGATCGGACGAGAATTGAGGGGGGGACACAGTTCCGCGGTTCACTTTCCGCCCGGGCAAAGGGCCTATAACTTGCGGCGGGAGGGCTTAAGAGTGGGCCCCCGCGAGTCGGGTGGAGAGCCGGGTGTGGAGAGGAGTAGCGGAGGTTCCCAGTCAGAGTGGGAGTGGAGGTTCCTGGGCAGAGTGGGACTGGAAGTGCCCAGGCTGAGTGGAGTGAATGTGCCCTGGCTGAGTGGAGTGAATGTGCCCAGGCTGAGTGGAGTGAATGTGCCCAGGCTGAGTGGAGTGAATGTGCCCAGGCTGACTGGAGAGAATGTGCGCAGGCTGAGTGGATTGGAGGTGCCCAGGCTGAGTGGAGTGGAGGTTCCCAGGCAGAGTGGGACTGGAAGTGCCCAGGCTGAGTGGAGTGAATGTGCCCAGGCTGAGTGGAGTGGAGGTGCCCAGGCTGAGTGGAGTGGAGGAGCCCAGGCTGAGAGGAGTGCAGGCACCCAGGCAGAGTGGGATTGGAAGTGCCCAGGCTGAGTGGAGTGAATGTGCCCAGGCTGAGTGGAGTGGAGGTGCCCAGGCCGAGTGGAGTGCAGGTTCCCAGGCAGAGTGGGACTGGAAGTGCCCAGGCTGAGTGGAGTGAATGTGCCCAGGCTGAGTGGAGTGAATGTGCCCAGGCTGAGTGGAGAGAATGTGCCCAGGCTGAGTGGATTGGAGGTGCCCAGGCTGAGTGGAGTGCAGGTTCCCAGGCAGAGTGGGACTGGAAGTGCCCAGGCTGAGTGGAGTGAATGTGCCCAGGCTGAGTGGAGTGAATGATCCCAGGCTGAATGGGAGTCAATGTGCCTAGACAGAGTGGAGTGAATGTGCCCAGGCTGAGTGGAGTGGAGGTGCCCAGGCTGAGTGGAGTTGGGGTTCCCAGGCAGAGAGGGACTGGAAGTGCCCTGGCTGAGTGGAGTGAATGTGCCCAGGCTGCGTGGAGTGGAGGTTCCCAGGCTGAGTGGAGTGCAGGCTCCCAGCAGAGTGGGACTGGAAGTGCCCAGGCTGAGTGGAGTGAATGTGCCCAGGCTGAGTGGAGTGAATGTGCCCAGGCAGAGTGGAGTGAATGTGCCCAGGCTGAGTGGAGTGGAGGTGCCCAGGCTGAGTGGAGTGCAGGTTCCCAGGCAGAGTGGGACTGGAAGTGCCCAGGCTGAGTGGAGTGGAGGTGCCCAGGCTGAGTGGAGTGGAGGTGCCCAGGCCGAGTGGAGTGCAGGTTCCCAGGCAGAGTGGGACTGGAAGTGCCCAGGCGGAGTGGAGTGAATGTGCCCAGGCTGAATGGGAGTCAATGTGCCTAGACAGAGTGGAGTGAATGTGCCCAGCCGCCGGACCCCGAAACGTGCGTTTCCCCATTGCCTTGAATGGGCGCGGAGAGAGGGGGGCGCTTTTTGGCTCGTGGCGCGGGCACCGTTGCGCCAAAGCGTCAAGTGTCACCCCTCCCCGTGCTCGGGGCGGCCCCTTGGAGCTAACTGGCTGGGTCTGGAGGGGCTGCGAGGCCGCCCAGGAGAACGGGTCCAAACCGCGTTCCGATCGGACGAGAATTGAGGGCGGGACACAGTTCCGCGGTTCACTTTCCGCCCGGGCAAAGGGCCTATTACTTGCGGCGGGAGGGCTTAAGAGTGGGCCCCCGTGAGTCGGGTGGAGAGCCGGGTGTGGAGAGGAGTAGCGGAGGTTCCCAGTCAGAGTGGGAGTGGAGGTTCCTGGGCAGAGTGGGACTGGAAGTGCCCAGGCTGAGTGGAGTGAATGTGCCCAGGCTGAATGGAGTGGAGGTGCCCAGGCTGAGTGGAGTGCAGGTTCCCTGGCAGAGTGGGATTGGAAGTGCCCAGGCTGAGTGGAGTGAATGTGCCCAGGCTGAGTGGAGTGGAGGTGCCAGGCTGAGTGGAGTTGGGGTACCCTGGCAGAGTGGGACTGGAAGTGCCCAGGCTGAGTGGACTGAATGTACCCAGGCTGAGTGGAGTGAATGTGCCCAGGCTGAGTGGAGAGAATGTGCCCAGGCTGAGTGGATTGGAGGTGCCCAGGCTGAGTGGAGTGCAGGTTCCCAGGCAGAGTGGGACTGGAAGTGCCCAGGCTGAGTGGAGTGAATGTGCCCAGGCTGAGTGGAGTGAATGATCCCAGGCTGAATGGGAGTCAATGTGCCTAGACAGAGTGGAGTGAATGTGCCCAGGCTGAGTGGAGTGGAGGTGCCCAGGCTGAGTGGAGTTGGGGTTCCCAGGCAGAGAGGGACTGGAAGTGCCCTGGCTGAGTGGAGTGAATGTGCCCAGGCTGCGTGGAGTGGAGGTTCCCAGGCTGAGTGGAGTGCAGGCTCCCAGCAGAGTGGGACTGGAAGTGCCCAGGCTGAGTGGAGTGAATGTGCCCAGGCTGAGTGGAGTGAATGTGCCCAGGCAGAGTGGAGTGAATGTGCCCAGGCTGAGTGGAGTGGAGGTGCCCAGGCTGAGTGGAGTGCAGGTTCCCAGGCAGAGTGGGACTGGAAGTGCCCAGGCTGAGTGGAGTGGAGGTGCCCAGGCCGAGTGGAGTGCAGGTTCCCAGGCAGAGTGGGATTGGAAGTGCCCAGGCTGAGTGGAGTGAATGTGCCCAGGCTGAGTGGAGTGGAGGTGCCCAGGCCGAGTGGAGTGCAGGTTCCCAGGCAGAGTGGGACTGGAAGTGCCCAGGCTGAGTGGAGTGAATGTGCCCAGGCTGAGTGGAGTGGAGGTGCCCAGGCTGAGTGGAGTTGGGGTTCCCTGGCAGAGTGGGACTGGAAGTGCCAAGGGTGAGTGGAGTGAATGTGCCCAGGCTGAGTGGAGTGGAGATGCCCAGGACGAGTGGAGTGCAGGTACCCAGGCAGAGTGTGACTGAAAGTGCCCAGGCTGAGTGGAGTGAATGTGCCCAGGCTGAATGGAGTGGAGGTGCCCAGGCTGAGTGGAGGTGCCCAGGCTGAGTGGAGTGCAGATTCCCAGGCATTGTGGGATTGGAAGTGCCCAGGCTGAGTGGAGTGAATGTGCCCAGGCTGAGTGGAGTGGAGGTGCCCAGGCCGAGTGGAGTGCAGGTTCCCAGGCAGAGTGGGACTGGAAGTGCCCAGGCTGAGTGGACTGAATGTGCCCAGGCTGAGTGGAGTGGAGGTGCCCAGGCTGAGTGGAGTTGGGGTTCCCTGGCAGAGTGGGACTGGAAGTGCCAAGGCTGAGTGGAGTGAATGTGCCCAGGCTCAGTGGAGTGGAGATGCCCAGGCTGAGTGGAGGTGCCCAGGCTGAGTGGAGTGCAGGTTCCCAGGCAGAGTGGGATTGGAAGTGCCCAGGCTGAGTGGAGTGAATGTGCCCAGGCTGAGTGGAGTGGAGGTGCCCAGGCCGAGTGGAGTTGGGGTTCCCTGGCAGAGTGGGACTGGAAGTGCGAAGGCTGAGTGGAGTGAATGTGCCCAGGCTGAGTGGAGTTGGGGTTCCCTGGCAGAGTGGGACTGGAAGTGCCAAGGCTGAGTGGAGTGAATGTGCCCAGGCTGAGTGGAGTGGAGTTGCCCAGGCCGAGTGGAGTGCAGGTTCCCAGGCAGAGTGGGACTGGAAGTGCCCAGGCGGAGTGTAGTGAATGTGCCCAGGCTGAATGGAGTGGAGGTGCCCAGGCTGAGTGGAGTGCAGGTTCCCTGGCAGAGTGGGATTGGAAGTGCCCAGGCTGAGTGGAGTAATGTACCCAGGCTGAGTGGAGTGCAGGTGCCCAGGCTGAGTGGAGTGCAGGTTCCCAGGCAGAGTGGGATTGGAAGTGCCCAGGCTGAGTGGAGTGAATGTGCCCAGGCTGAGTGGAGTGGAGGTGCCACGGCTGACTGGAGAGAATGTGCGCAGGCTGAGTGGATTGGAAGTGCCCAGGCTGAGTGGAGTGAATGTGCCCAGGCTGACTGGAGAGAATGTGCGCAGGCTGAGTGGAGTGGAGGTTCCCAGGCAGAGTGGGACTGGAAGTGCCCAGGCTGAGTGGAGTGACTGTGCCCAGGCTGAGTGGAGTGGAGGTGCCCAGGCTGAGTGGAGTTGGGGTTCCCTGGCAGAGTGGGACTGGAAGTGCCAAGGCTGAGTGGAGTGAATGTGCCCAGGCTGAGTGGAGTGGAAGTGCCCAGGCTGATTGGAGTGCAGGTTCCCAGGCAGAGTGGGACTGGAAGTGCCCAGGCTGAGTGGAGTGAATGTGCCCAGGCTGAATGGAGTGGAGGTGCCCAGGCTGAGTGGAGTGCAGGTTCCCAGGCAGAGTGGGATTGGAAGTGCCCAGGCTGAGTGGAGTGAATGTGCCCAGGCTGAGTGGAGTGGAGGTGCCCAGGCTGAATGGAGTAGGGGTTCCCAGGCAGAGTGGGACTGGAAGTGCCCAGGCTGAGTGGAGTGCAGGTTCCCAGGCAGAGTGGGATTGGAAGTGCCCAGGCTGAGTGGAGTGAATGTACCCAGGCTGAGTGGAGTGGAGGTGCCCAGGCTGAGTGGAGTGCAGGTTCCCAGGCAGAGTGGGATTGGAAGTGCCCAGGCTGAGTGGAGTGAATGTGCCCAGGCTGAGTGGAGTGGAGGTGCCCAGGCTGAGTGGAGTTGGGGTTCCCTGGCAGAGTGGGACTGGAAGTGCCAAGGCTGAGTGGAGTGAATGTGCCCAGGCTGAATGGAGTGGAGGTGCCCAGGCTGAGTGGAGTGCAGGTTCCCAGGCAGAGTGGGATTGGAAGTGCCCAGGCTGAGTGGAGTGAATGTGCCCAGGCTGAGTGGAGTGGAGGTGCCCAGGCTGAATGGAGTTGGGGTTCCCAGGCAGAGTGGGACTGGAAGTGCCCAGGCTGAGTGGAGTGCAGGTTCCCAGGCAGAGTGGGATTGGAAGTGCCCAGGCTGAGTGGAGTGAATGTGCCGAGGCTGAATGGGAGTCAATGTGCCTAGACAGAGTGGAGTGAATGTGCCCAGCCGCCGGAGCCCGAAACGTGCGTTTCCCCATTGCCTTGAATGGGCGCGGAGAGAGGGGGGCGCTTTTTGGCTCGTGGCGCGGGCACCGTTGCGGCAAAGCGTCAAGTGTCACACCTCCCCGTGCTCGGGGCGGCCCCTTGGAGCTAACTGGCTGGGTCTGGAGGGGCTGCGAGGCCGCCCAGGAGAACGGGTCCAAACCGCGTTCCGATCGGACGAGAATTGAGGGGGGGACACAGTTCCGCGGTTCACTTTCCGCCCGGGCAAAGGGCCTATAACTTGCGGCGGGAGGGCTTAAGAGTGGGCCCCCGCGAGTCGGGTGGAGAGCCGGGTGTGGAGAGGAGTAGCGGAGGTTCCCAGTCAGAGTGGGAGTGGAGGTTCCTGGGCAGAGTGGGACTGGAAGTGCCCAGGCTGAGTGGAGTGAATGTGCCCTGGCTGAGTGGAGTGAATGTGCCCAGGCTGAGTGGAGTGAATGTGCCCAGGCTGAGTGGAGTGAATGTGCCCAGGCTGACTGGAGAGAATGTGCGCAGGCTGAGTGGATTGGAGGTGCCCAGGCTGAGTGGAGTGGAGGTTCCCAGGCAGAGTGGGACTGGAAGTGCCCAGGCTGAGTGGAGTGAATGTGCCCAGGCTGAGTGGAGTGGAGGTGCCCAGGCTGAGTGGAGTGGAGGAGCCCAGGCTGAGAGGAGTGCAGGCACCCAGGCAGAGTGGGATTGGAAGTGCCCAGGCTGAGTGGAGTGAATGTGCCCAGGCTGAGTGGAGTGGAGGTGCCCAGGCCGAGTGGAGTGCAGGTTCCCAGGCAGAGTGGGACTGGAAGTGCCCAGGCTGAGTGGAGTGAATGTGCCCAGGCTGAGTGGAGTGAATGTGCCCAGGCTGAGTGGAGAGAATGTGCCCAGGCTGAGTGGATTGGAGGTGCCCAGGCTGAGTGGAGTGCAGGTTCCCAGGCAGAGTGGGACTGGAAGTGCCCAGGCTGAGTGGAGTGAATGTGCCCAGGCTGAGTGGAGTGAATGATCCCAGGCTGAATGGGAGTCAATGTGCCTAGACAGAGTGGAGTGAATGTGCCCAGGCTGAGTGGAGTGGAGGTGCCCAGGCTGAGTGGAGTTGGGGTTCCCAGGCAGAGAGGGACTGGAAGTGCCCTGGCTGAGTGGAGTGAATGTGCCCAGGCTGCGTGGAGTGGAGGTTCCCAGGCTGAGTGGAGTGCAGGCTCCCAGCAGAGTGGGACTGGAAGTGCCCAGGCTGAGTGGAGTGAATGTGCCCAGGCTGAGTGGAGTGAATGTGCCCAGGCAGAGTGGAGTGAATGTGCCCAGGCTGAGTGGAGTGGAGGTGCCCAGGCTGAGTGGAGTGCAGGTTCCCAGGCAGAGTGGGACTGGAAGTGCCCAGGCTGAGTGGAGTGGAGGTGCCCAGGCTGAGTGGAGTGGAGGTGCCCAGGCCGAGTGGAGTGCAGGTTCCCAGGCAGAGTGGGACTGGAAGTGTCCAGGCGGAGTGGAGTGAATGTGCCCAGGCTGAATGGGAGTCAATGTGCCTAGACAGAGTGGAGTGAATGTGCCCAGCCGCCGGACCCCGAAACGTGCGTTTCCCCATTGCCTTGAATGGGCGCGGAGAGAGGGGGGCGCTTTTTGGCTCGTGGCGCGGGCACCGTTGCGCCAAAGCGTCAAGTGTCACCCCTCCCCGTGCTCGGGGCGGCCCCTTGGAGCTAACTGGCTGGGTCTGGAGGGGCTGCGAGGCCGCCCAGGAGAACGGGTCCAAACCGCGTTCCGATCGGACGAGAATTGAGGGCGGGACACAGTTCCGCGGTTCACTTTCCGCCCGGGCAAAGGGCCTATTACTTGCGGCGGGAGGGCTTAAGAGTGGGCCCCCGTGAGTCGGGTGGAGAGCCGGGTGTGGAGAGGAGTAGCGGAGGTTCCCAGTCAGAGTGGGAGTGGAGGTTCCTGGGCAGAGTGGGACTGGAAGTGCCCAGGCTGAGTGGAGTGAATGTGCCCTGGCTGAGTGGAGTGAATGTGGCCAGGCTGAGTGGAGTGGAGGTGCCCAGGCTGAGTGGAGTGCAGGCACCCAGGCAGAGTGGGATTGGAAGTGCCCAGGCTGAGTGGAGTGAATGTGCCCAGGCTGAGTGGAGTGGAGGTGCCCAGGCTGAGTGGAGTGAATGTGCCCAGGCTGAATGGGAGTCAATGTGCCTAGACAGAGTGGAGTGAATGTGCCCGGCCGCCAGAGCCCGAAACGTGCGTTTCCCCATTGCCTTGAATGGGCGCGGAGAGAGGGGGGCGCTTTTTGGCTCGTGGCGCGGGCACCGTTGCGCCAAAGCGTCAAGTGTCACACCTCCCCGTGCTCGGGGCGGCCCCTTGGAGCAACTGGCTGGGTCTGGAGGGGCTGCGAGGCCGCCCAGGAGAACGGGTCCAAACCGCGTTCCGATCGGACGAGAATTGAGGGCGGGACACAGTTCCGCGGTTCACTTTCCGCCCGGGCAAAGGGCTTATAACTTGCGGCGGGAGGGCTTAAGAGTGGGCCCCCGCGAGTCGGGTGGAGAGCCGGGTGTGGAGAGGAGTAGCGGAGGTTCCCAGTCAGAGTGGGAGTGGAGGTTCCTGGGCAGAGTGGGACTGGAAGTGCCCAGGCTGAGTGGAGTGAATGTGCCCTCGCTGAGTGGAGTGAATGTGCCCAGGCTGAGTGGAGTGAATGTGCCCAGGCTGAGTGGAGAGAATGTGCCCAGGCTGAGTGGATTGGAGGTGCCCAGGCTGAGTGGAGTGCAGGTTCCCAGGCAGAGTGGGACTGGAAGTGCCCAGGCTGAGTGGAGTGAATGTGCCCAGGCTGAGTGGAGTGAATGATCCCAGGCTGAATGGGAGTCAATGTGCCTAGACAGAGTGGAGTGAATGTGCCCAGGCTGAGTGGAGTGGAGGTGCCCAGGCTGAGTGGAGTTGGGGTTCCCAGGCAGAGAGGGACTGGAAGTGCCCTGGCTGAATGGAGTGAATGTGCCCAGGCTGCGTGGAGTGGAGGTTCCCAGGCTGAGTGGAGTGCAGGCTCCCAGCAGAGTGGGACTGGAAGTGCCCAGGCTGAGTGGAGTGAATGTGCCCAGGCTGAGTGGAGTGAATGTGCCCAGGCAGAGTGGAGTGAATGTGCCCAGGCTGAGTGGAGTGGAGGTGCCCAGGCTGAGTGGAGTGCAGGTTCCCAGGCAGAGTGGGACTGGAAGTGCCCAGGCTGAGTGGAGTGGAGGTGCCCAGGCCGAGTGGAGTGCAGGTTCCCAGGCAGAGTGGGATTGGAAGTGCCCAGGCTGAGTGGAGTGAATGTGCCCAGGCTGAGTGGAGTGGAGGTGCCCAGGCCGAGTGGAGTGCAGGTTCCCAGGCAGAGTGGGACTGGAAGTGCCCAGGCTGAGTGGAGTGAATGTGCCCAGGCTGAGTGGAGTGGAGGTGCCCAGGCTGAGTGGAGTTGGGGTTCCCTGGCAGAGTGGGACTGGAAGTGCCAAGGGTGAGTGGAGTGAATGTGCTCAGGCTGAGTGGAGTGGAGATGCCCAGGACGAGTGGAGTGCAGGTACCCAGGCAGAGTGTGACTGAAAGTGCCCAGGCTGAGTGGAGTGAATGTGCCCAGGCTGAATGGAGTGGAGGTGCCCAGGCTGAGTGGAGGTGCCCAGGCTGAGTGGAGTGCAGGTTCCCAGGCATTGTGGGATTGGAAGTGCCCAGGCTGAGTGGAGTGAATGTGCCCAGGCTGAGTGGAGTGGAGGTGCCCAGGCCGAGTGGAGTGCAGGTTCCCAGGCAGAGTGGGACTGGAAGTGCCCAGGCTGAGTGGACTGAATGTGCCCAGGCTGAGTGGAGTGGAGGTGCCCAGGCTGAGTGGAGTTGGGGTTCCCTGGCAGAGTGGGACTGGAAGTGCCAACGCTGAGTGGAGTGAATGTGCCCAGGCTGAGTGGAGTGGAGATGCCCAGGCTGAGTGGAGGTGCCCAGGCTGAGTGGAGTGCAGGTTCCCAGGCAGAGTGGGATTGGAAGTGCCCAGGCTGAGTGGAGTGAATGTGCCCAGGCTGAGTGGAGTGGAGGTGCCCAGGCTGAGTGGAGTTGGGGTTCCCTGGCAGAGTGGGACTGGAAGTGCCAAGGCTGAGTGGAGTGAATGTGCCCAGGCTGAGTGGAGTTGGGGTTCCCTGGCAGAGTGGGACTGGAAGTGCCAAGGCTGAGTGGAGTGAATGTGCCCAGGCTGAGTGGAGTGGAGGTGCCCAGGCCGAGTGGAGTGCAGGTTCCCAGGCAGAGTGGGACTGGAAGTGCCCAGGCGGAGTGGAGTGAATGTGCCCAGGCTGAATGGAGTGGAGGTGCCCAGGCTGAGTGGAGTGCAGGTTCCCTGACAGAGTGGGATTGGAAGTGCCCAGGCTGAGTGGAGTGAATGTGCCCAGGCTGAGTGGAGTGGAGGTGCCCAGGCCGAGTGGAGTGCAGGTTCCCAGGCAGAGTGGGATTGGAAGTGCCCAGGCTGAGTGGAGTGAATGTGCCCAGGCTGAGTGGAGTGGAGGTGCCCAGGCTGAGTGGAGTGCAGGTTCCCAGGCAGAGTGGGACTGGAAGTGCCCAGGCTGAGTGGAGTGAATGTGCCCAGGCTGAGTGGAGTGGAGGTGCCCAGGCTGAGTGGAGTTGGGGTTCCCTGGCAGAGTGGGACTGGAAGTGCCAAGGGTGAGTGGAGTGAATGTGCCCAGGCTGAGTGGAGTGGAGATGCCCAGGACGAGTGGAGTGCAGGTACCCAGGCAGAGTGTGACTGAAAGTGCCCAGGCTGAGTGGAGTGAATGTGCCCAGGCTGAATGGAGTGGAGGTGCCCAGGCTGAGTGGAGGTGCCCAGGCTGAGTGGAGTGCAGGTTCCCAGGCATTGTGGGATTGGAAGTGCCCAGGCTGAGTGGAGTGAATGTGCCCAGGCTGAGTGGAGTGGAGGTGCCCAGGCCGAGTGGAGTGCAGTTTCCCAGGCAGAGTGGGACTGGAAGTGCCCAGGCTGAGTGGACTGAATGTGCCCAGGCTGAGTGGAGTGGAGGTGCCCAGGCTGAGTGGAGTTGGGGTTCCCTGGCAGAGTGGGACTGGAAGTGCCAACGCTGAGTGGAGTGAATGTGCCCAGGCTGAGTGGAGTGGAGATGCCCAGGCTGAGTGGAGGTGCCCAGGCTGAGTGGAGTGCAGGTTCCCAGGCAGAGTGGGATTGGAAGTGCCCAGGCTGAGTGGAGTGAATGTGCCCAGGCTGAGTGGAGTGGAGGTGCCCAGGCTGAGTGGAGTTGGGGTTCCCTGGCAGAGTGGGACTGGAAGTGCCAAGGCTGAGTGGAGTGAATGTGCCCAGGCTGAGTGGAGTTGGGGTTCCCTGGCAGAGTGGGACTGGAAGTGCCAAGGCTGAGTGGAGTGAATGTGCCCAGGCTGAGTGGAGTGGAGGTGCCCAGGCCGAGTGGAGTGCAGGTTCCCAGGCAGAGTGGGACTGGAAGTGCCCAGGCGGAGTGGAGTGAATGTGCCCAGGCTGAATGGAGTGGAGGTGCCCACGCTGAGTGGAGTGCAGGTTCCCTGGCAGAGTGGGATTGGAAGTGCCCAGGCTGAGTGGAGTGAATGTGCCCAGGCTGAGTGGAGTGGAGGTGCCAGGCTGAGTGGAGTTGGGGTACCCTGGCAGAGTGGGACTGGAAGTGCCCAGGCTGAGTGGACTGAATGTACCCAGGCTGAGTGGAGTGAATGTGCCCAGGCTGAGTGGAGAGAATGTGCCCAGGCTGAGTGGATTGGAGGTGCCCAGGCTGAGTGGAGTGCAGGTTCCCAGGCAGAGTGGGACTGGAAGTGCCCAGGCTGAGTGGAGTGAATGTGCCCAGGCTGAGTGGAGTGAATGATCCCAGGCTGAATGGGAGTCAATGTGCCTAGACAGAGTGGAGTGAATGTGCCCAGGCTGAGTGGAGTGGAGGTGCCCAGGCTGAGTGGAGTTGGGGTTCCCAGGCAGAGAGGGACTGGAAGTGCCCTGGCTGAGTGGAGTGAATGTGCCCAGGCTGCGTGGAGTGGAGGTTCCCAGGCTGAGTGGAGTGCAGGCTCCCAGCAGAGTGGGACTGGAAGTGCCCAGGCTGAGTGGAGTGAATGTGCCCAGGCTGAGTGGAGTGAATGTGCCCAGGCAGAGTGGAGTGAATGTGCCCAGGCTGAGTGGAGTGGAGGTGCCCAGGCTGAGTGGAGTGCAGGTTCCCAGGCAGAGTGGGACTGGAAGTGCCCAGGCTGAGTGGAGTGGAGGTGCCCAGGCCGAGTGGAGTGCAGGTTCCCAGGCAGAGTGGGATTGGAAGTGCCCAGGCTGAGTGGAGTGAATGTGCCCAGGCTGAGTGGAGTGGAGGTGCCCAGGCCGAGTGGAGTGCAGGTTCCCAGGCAGAGTGGGACTGGAAGTGCCCAGGCTGAGTGGAGTGAATGTGCCCAGGCTGAGTGGAGTGGAGGTGCCCAGGCTGAGTGGAGTTGGGGTTCCCTGGCAGAGTGGGACTGGAAGTGCCAAGGGTGAGTGGAGTGAATGTGCCCAGGCTGAGTGGAGTGGAGATGCCCAGGACGAGTGGAGTGCAGGTACCCAGGCAGAGTGTGACTGAAAGTGCCCAGGCTGAGTGGAGTGAATGTGCCCAGGCTGAATGGAGTGGAGGTGCCCAGGCTGAGTGGAGGTGCCCAGGCTGAGTGGAGTGCAGATTCCCAGGCATTGTGGGATTGGAAGTGCCCAGGCTGAGTGGAGTGAATGTGCCCAGGCTGAGTGGAGTGGAGGTGCCCAGGCCGAGTGGAGTGCAGGTTCCCAGGCAGAGTGGGACTGGAAGTGCCCAGGCTGAGTGGACTGAATGTGCCCAGGCTGAGTGGAGTGGAGGTGCCCAGGCTGAGTGGAGTTGGGGTTCCCTGGCAGAGTGGGACTGGAAGTGCCAAGGCTGAGTGGAGTGAATGTGCCCAGGCTCAGTGGAGTGGAGATGCCCAGGCTGAGTGGAGGTGCCCAGGCTGAGTGGAGTGCAGGTTCCCAGGCAGAGTGGGATTGGAAGTGCCCAGGCTGAGTGGAGTGAATGTGCCCAGGCTGAGTGGAGTGGAGGTGCCCAGGCCGAGTGGAGTTGGGGTTCCCTGGCAGAGTGGGACTGGAAGTGCGAAGGCTGAGTGGAGTGAATGTGCCCAGGCTGAGTGGAGTTGGGGTTCCCTGGCAGAGTGGGACTGGAAGTGCCAAGGCTGAGTGGAGTGAATGTGCCCAGGCTGAGTGGAGTGGAGTTGCCCAGGCCGAGTGGAGTGCAGGTTCCCAGGCAGAGTGGGACTGGAAGTGCCCAGGCGGAGTGTAGTGAATGTGCCCAGGCTGAATGGAGTGGAGGTGCCCAGGCTGAGTGGAGTGCAGGTTCCCTGGCAGAGTGGGATTGGAAGTGCCAAGGCTGAGTAGAGTGAATGTGCCCAGGCTGAGTGGAGTGAATGTGCCCAGGCAGAGTGGAGTGAATGTGCCGAGGCTGAGTGGAGTGGAGGTGCCCAGGCTGAGTGGAGTGCAGGCACCCAGGCAGAGTGGGATTGGAAGTGCCCAGGCTGAGTGGAGTGAATGTGCCCAGGCTGAGTGGAGTGGAGGTGCCCGGCCGAGTGGAGTGCAGGTTCCCAGGCAGAGTGGGACTGGAAGTGCCCAGCCTGAGTGGAGTGAATGTGCCCAGGCTGAGTGGAGTGGAGGTGCCCAGGCTGAGTGGAGTTGGGGTTCCCTGGCAGAGTGGGACTGGAAGTGTCAAGGCTGAGTGGAGTGAATGTGCCCAGGCTGAGTGGAGTGGAGATGCCCAGGCCGAGTGGAGTGCAGGTTCCCAGGCAGAGTGTGACTGAAAGTGCCCAGGCTGAGTGGAGTGAATGTGCCCAGGCTGAATGGAGTGGAGGTGCCCAGGCTGAGTGGAGTGCAGGTTCCCAGGCAGAGTGGGATTGGATGTGCCCAGGCTGAGTGGAGTGAATGTGCCAAGGCTGAGTGGAGTGGAGGTGCCCAGGCTGAGTGGAGTGCAGGCACCCAGGCAGAGTGGGATTGGAAGTGCCCAGGCTGAGTGGAGTGAATGTGCCCAGGCTGAGTGGAGTGGAGGTGCCCAGGCTGAGTGGAGTGCAGGCACCCAGGCAGAGTGGGATTGGAAGTGCCCAGGCTGAGTGGAGTGAATGTGCCCAGGCTGAGTGGAGTGGAGGTTCCCAGGCCGAGTGGAGTGCAGGTTCCCAGGCAGAGTGGGACTGGAAGTGCCCAGACTGAGTGGACTGAATGTGCCCAGGCTGAGTGGAGTGGAGGTGCCCAGGCTGAGTGGAGTTGGGGTTCCCTGGCAGAGTGGGACTGATAGTGCCAAGGCTGAGTGGAGTTAATGTGCCCAGGCTGAGTGGAGTGGAGATGCTCAGGCCGAGTGGAGTGCAGGTTCCCAGGCAGAGTGGGATTGGAAGTGCCCAGGCTGAGTGGAGTGAATGTACCCAGGCTGAGTGGAGTGGAGGTGCCCAGGCAGAGTGGAGTGCAGGTTCCCAGGCAGAGTGGGATTGGAAGTGCCCAGGCTGAGTGGAGTGAATGTGCCCAGGCTGAGTGGAGTGGAGGTGCCCAGGCTGAGTGGAGTTGGGGTTCCCTGGCAGAGTGGGACTGGAAGTGCCAACGCTGAGTGGAGTGAATGTGCCCAGGCTGAGTGGAGTGGAGGTGCCCAGGCTGAGTGGAGTGCTGGTTCCCAGGCAGAGTGGGATTGGAAGTGCCCAGGCTGAGTGGAGTAATGTACCGAGGCTGAGTGGAGTGCAGGTGCCCAGGCTGAGAGGAGTGCAGGTTCCCAGGCAGAGTGGGATTGGAAGTGCCCAGGCTGAGTGGAGTGAATGTGCCCAGGCTGAGTGGAGTGGAGGTGCCCAGGCCGAGTGGAGTGCAGGTTCCCAGGCAGAGTGGGACTGGAAGTGCCCAGGCGGAGTGGAGTGAATGTGCCCAGGCTGAATGGGAGTCAATGTGCCTAGACAGAGTGGAGTGAATGTGCCCGGCCGCCGGAGCCCGAAACGTGCGTTTCCCCATTGCCTTGAATGGGCGCGGAGAGAGGGGGGCACTTTTTGGCTCGTGGCGCGGGCACCGTTGCGCCAAAGCGTCAAGTGTCACACCTCCCCGTGCTCGGGGCGGCCCCTTGGAGCTAACTGGCCGGGTCTGGAGGGGCTGCGAGGCCGCCCAGGAGAACGGGTCCAAACCGCGTTCCGATCGGACGAGAATTGAGGGCGGGACACAGTTCCGCGGTTCACTTTCCGCCCGGGCAAAGGGCCTATAACTTGCGGCGGGAGGGCTTAAGAGTGGGCCCCGGCGAGTCGGGTGGAGAGCCGGGTGTGGAGAGGAGGAGCGGACGTTCCCAGTCAGAGTGGGAGTGGAGGTTCCTGGGCAGAGTGGGACTGGAAGTGCCCAGGCTGAGTGGAGTGAATGTGCCCTGGCTGAGTGGAGTGAATGTGGCCAGGCTGAGTGGAGTGGAGGTGCCCAGGCTGAGTGGAGTGCAGGCACCCAGGCAGAGTGGGATTGGAAGTTCCCAGGCTGAGTGGAGTGAATGTGCCCAGGCTGAGTGGAGTGGAGGTGCCCAGGCAGAGTGGGATTGGAAGTGCCCAGGCTGAGTGGAGTGAATGTGCCCAGGCTGAGTGGAGTGAATGTGCCCAGGCTGAGTGGAGTGGAGGTGCCCAGGCTGAGTGGAGTGCAGGTTCCCAGGCAGAGTGGGACTGGAAGTGCCCAGGCTGAGTGGAGTGAATGTGCCCAGGCTGAATGGAGTGGAGGTGCCCAGGCTGAGTGGAGTGCAGGTTCCCAGGCAGAGTGGGATTGGAAGTGCCCAGGCTGAGTGGAGTGAATGTACCCAGGCTGAGTGGAGTGGAGGTGCCCAGGCTGAGAGGAGTGCAGGTTTCCAGGCAGAGTGGGACTGGAAGTGCCCAGGCTGAGTGGAGTGAATGTGCCCAGGCTGAATGGAGTGGAGGTGCCCAGGCTGAGTGGAGTGCAGGTTCCTAGGCAGAGTGGGATTGGAAGTGCCCAGGCTGAGTGGAGTGAATGTGCCCAGGCTGAGTGGAGTGGAGGTGCCCAGGCTGAGTGGAGTTGTGGTTCCCTGGCAGAGTGGGACTGGAAGTGCCAAGGCTGAGTGGAGTGAATGTACCCAGGCTGAGTGGAGTGGAGGTGCCCAGGCTGAGTGGAGTGCTGGTTCCCAGGCAGAGTGGGATTGGAAGTTCCCAGGCTGAGTGGAGTGAATGTCCCCAGGCTGAGTGGATTGCATGTGCCCAGGCTGAGTGGAGTGCAGGTTCCCTGGCAGAGTGGGATTGGAAGTGCCCAGGCTGAGTGGAGTGAATGTGCCCAGGCTGAGTGGAGTGCAGGTTCCCAGGCAGAGTGGGACTGGAAGTGCCCAGGCGGAGTGGAGTGAATGTGCCCAGGCTGAATGGGAGTCAATGTGCCTAGACAGAGTGGAGTGAATGTGCCCGGCCGCCGGAGCCCGAAACGTGCGTTTCCCCATTGCCTTGAATGGGCGCGGAGAGAGGGGGGCACTTTTTGGCTCGTGGCGCGGGCACCGTTGCGCCAAAGCGTCAATTGTCACACCTCCCCGTGCTCGGGGCGGCCCCTTGGAGCTAACTGGCCGGGTCTGGAGGGGCTGCGAGGCCGCCCAGGAGAACGGGTCCAAACCGCGTTCCGATCGGACGAGAATTGAGGGCGGGACACAGTTCCGCGGTTCACTTTCCGCCTGGGCAAAGGGCCTTTAACTTGCGGCGGGAGGGCTTAAGAGTGGGCCCCCGCGAGTCGGGTGGAGAGCCGGGTGTGGAGAGGAGGAGCGGAGGTTCCCAGTCAGAGTGGGAGTGGAGGTTCCTGGGCAGAGTGGGACTGGAAGTGCCCAGGCTGAGTGGAGTGAATGTGCCCTGGCTGAGTGGAGTGAATGTGGCCAGGCTGAGTGGAGTGGAGGTGCCCAGGCTGAGTGGAGTGCAGGCACCCAGGCAGAGTGGGATTGGAAGTGCCCAGGCTGAGTGGAGTGAATGTGCCCAGGCTGAGTGGAGTGGAGGTGCCCAGGCAGAGTGGGATTGGAAGTGCCCAGGCTGAGTGGAGTGAATGTGCCCAGGCTGAGTGGAGTGGAGGTGCCCAGGCTGAGTGGAGTTGGGGTTCCCTGGCAGAGTGGGACTGGAAGTGCCAAGGCTGAGTGGAGTCAATGTGCCCAGGCTGAGTGGAGTGGAGGTGCCCAGGCCGAGTGGAGTGCAGGTTCCCAGGCAGAGTGGGACTGGAAGTGCCCAGGCGGAGTGGAGTGAATGTGCCCAGGCTGAATGGAGTGGAGGTGCCCAGGCTGAGTGGAGTGGAGATGCCGAGGCCGAGTGGAGTGCAGGTTCCCAGGCAGAGTGTGACTGAAAGTGCCCAGGCTGAGTGGAGTGAATGTGCCCAGGCTGAATGGAGTGGAGGTGCCCAGGCTGAGTGGAGTGCAGGTTCCCAGGCAGAGTGGGATTGGAAGTGCCCAGGCTGAGTGGAGTGAATGTGCCCAGGCTGAGTGGAGTGGAGGTGCCCAGGCCGAGTGGAGTGCAGGTTCCCAGGCAGAGTGGGACTGGAAGTGCCCAGGCGGAGTGGAGTGAATGTGCCCAGGCTGAATGGGAGTCAATGTGCCTAGACAGAGTGGAGTGAATGTGCCCGGCCGCCGGAGCCCGAAACGTCCGTTTCCCCATTGCCTTGAATGGGCGCGGAGAGAGGGGGGCGCTTTTTGGCTCGTGGCGCGGGCACCGTTGCGTCAAAGCGTCAAGTGTCACACCTCCCCGTGCTCGGGGCGGCCCCTTGGAGCTAAGTAGCTGGGTCTGGAGGGGCTGCGAGGCCGCCCAGGAGAACGGGTCCAAACCGCGTTCCGATCGGACGAGAATTGAGGGCGGGACACAGTTCCGCGGTTCACTTTCCGCCCGGGCAAAGGGCCTATAACTTGCGGCGGGAGGGCTTAAGAGTGGGCCCCCGCGAGTCGGGTGGAGAGCCGGGTGTGGAGAGGAGTAGCGGAGGTTCCCAGTCAGAGTGGGAGTGGAGGTTCCTGGGCAGAGTGGGACTGGAAGTGCCCAGGCTGAGTGGAGTGAATGTGCCCTGGCTGAGTGGAGTGAATGTGGCCAGGCTGAGTGGAGTGGAGGTGCCCAGGCTGAGTGGAGTGCAGGCACCCAGGCAGAGTGGGATTGGAAGTGCCCAGGCTGAGTGGAGTGAATGTGCCCAGGCTGAGTGGAGTGGAGGTGCCCAGGCAGAGTGGGATTGGAAGTGCCCAGGCTGAGTGGAGTGAATGTGCCCAGGCTGAGTGGAGTGGAGGTGCCCAGGCTGAGTGGAGTTGGGGTTCCCTGGCAGAGTGGGACTGGAAGTGCCAAGGCTGAGTGGAGTCAATGTGCCCAGGCTGAGTGGAGTGGAGGTGCCCAGGCCGAGTGGAGTGCAGGTTCCCAGGCAGAGTGGGACTGGAAGTGCCCAGGCGGAGTGGAGTGAATGTGCCCAGGCTGAATGGAGTGGAGGTGCCCAGGCTGAGTGGAGTGGAGATGCCCAGGCCGAGTGGAGTGCAGGTTCCCAGGCAGAGTGTGACTGAAAGTGCCCAGGCTGAGTGGAGTGAATGTGCCCAGGCTGAATGGAGTGGAGGTGCCCAGGCTGAGTGGAGGTGCCCAGGCTGAGTGGAGTGCAGGTTCCCAGGCAGAGTGGGATTGGAAGTGCCCAGGCTGAGTGGAGTGAATGTGCCCAGGCTGAGTGGAGTGGAGGTGCCCAGGCCGAGTGGAGTGCAGGTTCCCAGGCAGAGTGGGACTGGAAGTGCCCAGACGGAGTGGAGTGAATGTGCCCAGGCTGAATGGGAGTCAATGTGCCTAGACAGAGTGGAGTGAATGTGCCCGGCCGCCGGAGCCCGAAACGTGCGTTTCCCCATTGCCTTGAATGGGCGCGGAGAGAGGGGGGCGCTTTTTGGCTCGTGGCGCGGGCACCGTTGCGTCAAAGCGTCAAGTGTCACACCTCCCCGTGCTCGGGGCGGCCCCTTGGAGCTAACTAGCTGGGTCTGGAGGGGCTGCGAGGCCGCCCAGGAGAACGGGTCCAAACCGCGTTCCGATCGGACGAGAATTGAGGGCGGGACACAGTTCCGCGGTTCACTTTCCGCCCGGGCAAAGGGCCTATAACTTGCGGCGGGAGGGCTTAAGAGTGGGCCCCCGTGAGTCGGGTGGAGAGCCGGGTGTGGAGAGGAGTAGCGGAGGTTCCCAGTCAGAGTGGGAGTGGAGGTTCCTGGGCAGAGTGGGACTGGAAGTGCCCAGGCTGAGTGGAGTGAATGTGCCCTGGCTGAGTGGAGTGAATGTGGCCAGGCTGAGTGGAGTGGAGGTGCCCAGGCTGAGTGGAGTGCAGGCACCCAGGCAGAGTGGGATTGGAAGTGCCCAGGCTGAGTGGAGTGAATGTGCCCAGGCTGAGTGGAGTGGAGGTGCCCAGGCAGAGTGGGATTGGAAGTGCCCAGGCTGAGTGGAGTGAATGTGCCCAGGCTGAGTGGAGTGGAGGTGCCCAGGCTGAGTGGAGTTGGGGTTCCCTGGCAGAGTGGGACTGGAAGTGCCAAGGCTGAATGGAGTCAATGTGCCCAGGCTTAGTGGAGTGGAGGTGCCCAGGCCGAGTGGAGTGCAGGTTCCCAGGCAGAGTGGGACTGGAAGTGCCCAGGCGGAGTGGTGTGAATGTGCCCAGGCTGAATGGAGTGGAGGTGCCCAGGCTGAGTGGAGTGCAGGTTCCCTGGCAGAGTGGGATTGGAAGTGCCCAGGCTGAGTGCAGTGAATGTGCCCAGGCTGAGTGGAGTGAAGGTGCCAGGCTGAGTGGAGTTGGGGTACCCTGGCAGAGTGGGACTGGAAGTGCCAAGGCTGAGTCGAGTGAATGTACCCAGGCTGAGTGGAGTGGAGGTGCCCAGGCTGAGTGGAGTGCAGGTTCCCAGCAGAGTGGGACTGGAAGTGCCCAGGCTGAGTGGAGTGAATGTGCCCAGGCTGAGTGGAGTGAATGTGCCCAGGCAGAGTGGAGTGAATGTTCCGAGGCTGAGTGGAGTGGAGGTGCCCAGGCTGAGTGGAGTGCAGGTTCCCAGGTAGAGTGGGATTGGAAGTGCCCAGGCTGAGTGGAGTGAATGTGCCCAGGCTGAGTGGAGTGGAGGTGCCCAGGCCGAGTGGAGTGCAGGTTCCCAGGCAGAGTGGGAAGTGCCCAGGCGGAGTGGAGTGAATGTGCCCAGGCTGAATGGGAGTCAATGTGCCTAGACAGAGTGGAGTGAATTTGCCCGGCCGCCGGACCCCGAAACGTGCGTTTCCCCATTGCCTTGAATGGGCGCGGAGAGAGGGGGGCGCTTTTTGGCTCGTGGCGCGGGCACCGTTGCGCCAAAGTGTCAAGTGTCACCCCTCCCCGTGCTCGGGGCGGCCCCTTGGAGCTTACTGGCTGGGTCTGGAGGGGCTGCGAGGCCGCCCAGGAGAACAGGTCCAAACCGCGTTCCGATCGGACGAGAATTGAGGGCGGGACACAGTTCCGCGGTTCACTTTCCGCCCGGGCAAAGGGCCTATAACTTGCGGCGGGAGGGCTTAAGAGTGGGCCCCCGCGAGTCGGGTGGAGAGCCGGGTGTGGAGAGGAGTAGCGGAGGTTCCCAGTCAGAGTGGGAGTGGAGGTTCCTGGGCAGAGTGGGACTGGAAGTGCCCAGGATGAGTGGAGTGAATGTGCCCTGGCTGAGTGGAGTGAATGTGCCCAGGCTGAGTGGAGTGAATGTGCCCAGGCTGAGTGGAGTGAATGTGCCCAGGCTGAGTGGAGAGAATGTGCCCAGGCAGAGTGGATTGGAGGTGCCCAGGCTGAGTGGAGTGCAGGTTCCCAGGCAGAGTGGGACTGGAAGTGACCAGGCTGAGTGGAGTGAATGTGCCCAGGCTGAGTGGAGTGAATGATCCCAGGCTGAATGGGAGTCAATGTGCCTAGACAGAGTGGAGTGAATGTACCCAGGCTGAGTGGAGTGGAGGTGCCCAGGCTGAGTGGAGTTGGGGTTCCCAGGCAGAGAGGGACTGGAAGTGCCCTGGCTGAGTGGAGTGAATGTGCCCAGGCTGCGTGGAGTGGAGGTTCCCAGGCTGAGTGGAGTGCAGGCTCCCAGCAGAGTGGGACTGGAAGTGCCCAGGCGGAGTGGAGTGAATGTGCCCAGGCTGAATGGGAGTCAATGTGCCTAGACAGAGTGGAGTGAATGTGCCCGGCCGCCGGAGCCCGAAACGTGCGTTTCCCCGTTGCCTTGAATGGGCGCGGAGAGAGGGGGGCGCTTTTTGGCTCGTGGCGCGGGCACCGTTGCGCCAAAGTGTCAAGTGTCACCCCTCCCCGTGCTCGGGGCGGCCCCTTGGAGCTTACTGGCTGGGTCTGGAGGGGCTGAGAGGCCGCCCAGGAGAACGGGTCCAAACCGCGTTCCGATCGGACGAGAATTGAGGGCGGGACACAGTTCCGCGGTTCACTTTCCGCCCGGGCAAAGGGCCTATAACTTGCGGCGGGAGGGCTTAAGAGTGGGCCCCCGCGAGTCGGGTGGAGAGCCGGGTGTGGAGAGGAGTAGCGGAGCTTCCCAGTCAGAGTGGGAGTGGAGGTTCCTGGGCAGAGTGGGACTGGAAGTGCCCAGGCTGAGTGGAGTGAATGTGCCCAGGCTGAGTGGAGTGGAGGTGCCCAGGCTGAGTGGAGTTGGGGTTCCCTGGCAGAGTGGGACTGGAAGTGCCAAGGCTGAGTGGAGTGAATGTGCCCAGGCTGAGTGGAGTGGAGGTGCCCAGGCCAAGTGGAGTGCAGGTTCCCAGGCAGAGTGGGACTTGAAGTGCCCAGGCGGAGTGGAGTGAATGTGCCCAGGCTGAATGGGAGTCAATGTGCCTAGACAGAGTGGAGTGAATGTGCCCGGCCGCCGGAGCCCGAAACGTGCGTTTCCCCATTGCCTTGAATGGGCGCGGAGAGAGGGGGGCGCTTTTTGGCTCGTGGCGCGGGCACCGTTGCGCCAAAGCGTCAAGTGTCACACCTCCCCGTGCTCGGGGCGGCCCCTTGGAGCTACTGGCTGGGTCTGGAGGGGCTGCGAGGCCGCCCAGGAGAACGGGTCCAAACCGCGTTCCGATCGGACGAGAATTGAGGGCGGGAAACAGTTCCGCGGTTCACTTTCCGCCCGGGCAAACGGCCTATAACTTGCGGCGGGAGTGCTTAAGAGTGGGCCCCCGCGAGTCGGGTGGAGAGCCGGGTGTGGAGAGGAGTAGCGGAGGTTCCCAGTCAGAGTGGGAGTGGATGTTCCTGGGCAGAGTGGGACTGGAAGTGCCCAGGCTGAGTGGAGTGAATGTGCCCTCGCTGAGTGGAGTGAATGTGCCCAGGCTGAGTGGAGTGAATGTGCCCAGGCTGAGTGGAGTGAATGTGCCCAGGCTGAGTGGAGAGAATGTGCCCAGGCTGAGTGGATTGGAGGTGACCAGGCTGAGTGGAGTGCAGGTTCCCAGGCAGAGTGGGACTGGAAGTGCCCAGGCTGAGTGGAGTGAATGTGCCCAGGCTGAGTGGAGTGAATGATCCCAGGCTGAATGGGAGTCAATGTGCCTAGACAGAGTGGAGTGAATGTGCCCAGGCTGAGTGGAGTGGAGGTGCCCAGGCTGAGTGGAGTTGGGGTTCCCAGGCAGAGAGGGACTGGAAGTGCCCTGGCTGAGTGGAGTGAATGTGCCCAGGCTGCGTGGAGTGGAGGTTCCCAGGCTGAGTGGAGTGCAGGCTCCCAGCAGAGTGGGACTGGAAGTGCCCAGGCTGAGTGGAGTGAATGTGCCCAGGCTGAGTGGAGTGAATGTGCCCAGGCAGAGTGGAGTGAATGTGCCCAGGCTGAGTGGAGTGGAGGTTCCCAGGCTGAGTGGAGTGCAGGTTCCCAGGCAGAGTGGGACTGGAAGTGCCCAGGCTGAGTGGAGTGGAGGTGCCCAGGCCGAGTGGAGTGCAGGTTCCCAGGCAGAGTGGGATTGGAAGTGCCCAGGCTGAGTGGAGTGAATGTGCCCAGGCTGAGTGGAGTGGAGGTGCCCAGGCCGAGTGGAGTGCAGGTTCCCAGGCAGAGTGGGACTGGAAGTGCCCAGGCTGAGTGGAGTGAATGTGCCCAGGCTGAGTGGAGTGGAGGTGCCCAGGCTGAGTGGAGTTGGGGTTCCCTGGCAGAGTGGGACTGGAAGTGCCAAGGGTGAGTGGAGTGAATGTGCCCAGGCTGAGTGGAGTGGAGATGCCCAGGACGAGTGGAGTGCAGGTACCCAGTCAGAGTGTGACTGAAAGTGCCCAGGCTGAGTGGAGTGAATGTGCCCAGGCTGAATGGAGTGGAGGTGCCCAGGTTGAGTGGAGGTGCCCAGGCTGAGTGGAGTGCAGGTTCCCAGGCATTGTGGGATTGGAAGTGCCCAGGCTGAGTGGAGTGAATGTGCCCAGGCTGAGTGGAGTGGAGGTGCCCGGGCCGAGTGGAGTGCAGGTTCCCAGGCAGAGTGGGACTGGAAGTGCCCAGGCTGAGTGGAGTGAATGTGCCCAGGCTGAGTGGAGTGGAGGTGCCCGGGCCGAGTGGAGTGCAGGTTCCCAGGCAGAGTGGGACTGGAAGTGCCCAGGCTGAGTGGAGTGAATGTGCCCAGGCTGAGTGGAGTGGAGATGCCCAGGCCGAGTGGAGTGCAGGTTCCCAGGCAGAGTGGGATTGGAAGTGGCCAGGCTGAGTGGAGTGAATGTGCCCAGGCTGAGTGGAGTGGAGGTGCCCAGGCTGAGTGGAGTTGGTGTTCCCTGGCAGAGTGGGACTGGAAGTGCCAAGGCTGAGTGGAGTGAATGTACCCAGGCTGAGAGGAGTGGAGGTGCCCAGGCCAAGTGGAGTGCAGGTTCCCAGGCAGAGTGGGACTGGAAGTGCCCAGGCGGAGTGGAGTGAATGTGCCCAGGCTGAATGGTAGTCAATGTGCCTAGACAGAGTGGAGTGAATGTGCCCGGCCGCCGGAGCCCGAAACGTGCGTTTCCCCATTGCCTTGAATGGGCGCGGAGAGAGGGGGGCGCTTTTTGGCTCGTGGCGCGGGCACCGTTGCGCCAAAGCGTCAAGTGTCACACCTCCCCGTGCTCGGGGCGGCCCCTTGGAGCTACTGGCTGGGTCTGGAGGGGCTGCGAGGCCGCCCAGGAGAACGGTTCCAAACCCCGTTCCGATCGGACGAGAATTGAGGGCGGGACACAGTTCCGCGGTTCACTTTCCGCCCGGGCAAAGGGCCTATAACTTGCGGCGGGAGGGCTTAAGAGTGGGCCCCCGCGAGTCGGGTGGAGAGCCGGGTGTGGAGAGGAGTAGCGGAGGTTCCCAGTCAGAGTGGGAGTGGAGGTTCCTGGGCAGAGTGGGACTGGAAGTGCCCAGGCTGAGTGGAGTGAATGTGCCCTGGCTGAGTGGAGTGAATGTGCCCAGGCTGAGTGGAGTGAATGTGCCCAGGCTGAGTGGAGTGAATGTGCCCAGGCTGAGTGGAGAGAATGTGCCCAGGCTGAGTGGATTGGAGGTGCCCAGGCTGAGTGGAGTGCAGGTTCCCAGGCAGAGAGGGACTGGAAGTGCCCTGGCTGAGTGGAGTGAATGTGCCCAGGCTGCGTGGAGTGGAGGTTCCCAGGCTGAGTGGAGTGCAGGCTCCCAGCAGAGTGGGACTGGAAGTGCCCAGGCTGAGTGGAGTGAATGTGCCCAGGCTGAGTGGAGTGAATGTGCCCAGGCAGAGTGGAGTGAATGTGCCCAGGCTGAGTGGAGTGGAGGTGCCCAGGCCGAGTGGAGTGCAGGTTCCCAGGCAGAGTGGGACTGGAAGTGCCCAGGCTGAGTGGAGTGAATGTGCCCAGGCTGAGTGGAGTGAATGATCCCAGGCTGAATGGGAGTCAATGTGCCTAGACAGAGTGGAGTGAATGTGCCCAGGCTGAGTGTAGTGGAGGTGCCCAGGCTGAGTGGAGTTGGGGTTCCCAGGCAGAGAGGGACTGGAAGTGCCCTGGCTGAGTGGAGTGAATGTGCCCAGGCTGCGTGGAGTGGAGGTTCCCAGGCTGAGTGGAGTGCAGGCTCCCAGCAGAGTGGGACTGGAAGTGCCCAGGCTGAGTGGAGTGAATGTACCCAGGCTGAGTGGAGTGAATGTTCCCAGGCAGAGTGGAGTGAATGTGCCCAGGCTGAGTGGAGTGAATGTGCCCAGGCTGAGTGGAGTGGAGGTGCCCAGGCTGAGTGGAGTGCAGGTTCCCAGGCAGAGTGGGACTGGAAGTGCCCAGGCTGAGTGGAGTGAATGTGCCCAGGCTGAGTGGAGTGAATGATCCCAGGCTGAATGGGAGTCAATGTGCCTAGACAGAGTGGAGTGAATGTGCCCAGGCTGAGTGGAGTGGAGGTGCCCAGGCTGAGTGGAGTTGGGGTTCCCAGGCAGAGAGGGACTGGAAGTGCCCTGGCTGAGTGGAGTGAATGTGCCCAGGCTGCGTGGAGTGGAGGTTCCCAGGCTGAGTGGAGTGCAGGCTCCCAGCAGAGTGGGACTGGAAGTGCCCAGGCTGAGTGGAGTGAATGTGCCCAGGCTGAGTGGAGTGAATGTGCCCAGGCAGAGTGGAGTGAATGTGCCCAGGCTGAGTGGAGTGGAGGTGCCCAGGCCGAGTGGAGTGCAGGTTCCCAGGCAGAGTGGGACTGGAAGTGCCCAGGCTGAGTGGAGTGAATGTGCCCAGGCTGAGTGGAGTGAATGATCCCAGGCTGAATGGGAGTCAATGTGCCTAGACAGAGTGGAGTGAATGTGCCCAGGCTGAGTGTAGTGGAGGTGCCCAGGCTGAGTGGAGTTGGGGTTCCCAGGCAGAGAGGGACTGGAAGTGCCCTGGCTGAGTGGAGTGAATGTGCCCAGGCTGAGTGGAGTGGAGGTGCCCAGGCCGAGTGGAGTGCAGGTTCCCAGGCAGAGTGGGACTGGAAGTGCCCAGGCTGAGTGGAGTGAATGTGCCCAGGCTGAGTGGAGTGAATGTGCCCAGGCTGAGGGGAGAGAATGTGCCCAGGCTGAGTGGATTGGAGGTGCCCAGGCTGAGTGGAGTGCAGGTTCCCAGGCAGAGTGGGACTGGAAGTGCCCAGGCTGAGTGGAGTGAATGTGCCCAGGCTGAGTGGAGTGAATGATCCCAGGCTGAATGGGAGTCAATGTGCCTAGACAGAGTGGAGTGAATGTGCCCAGGCTGAGTGGAGTGGAGGTGCCCAGGCTGAGTGGAGTTGGGGTTCCCAGGCAGAGAGGGACTGGAAGTGCCCTGGCTGAGTGGAGTGAATGTGCCCAGGCTGCGTGGAGTGGAGGTTCCCAGGCTGAGTGGAGTGCAGGCTCCCAGCAGAGTGGGACTGGAAGTGCCCAGGCTGAGTGGAGTGAATGTGCCCAGGCTGAGTGGAGTGAATGTGCCCAGGCAGAGTGGAGTGAATGTGCCCAGGCTGAGTGGAGTGGAGGTGCCCAGGCTGAGTGGAGTGCAGGTTCCCAGGCAGAGTGGGACTGGAAGTGCCCAGGCTGAGTGGAGTGGAGGTGCCCAGGCTGAGTGGAGTGGAGGTGCCCAGGCCGAGTGGAGTGCAGGTTCCCAGGCAGAGTGGGACTGGAAGTGCCCAGGCGGAGTGGAGTGAATGTGCCCAGGCTGAATGGGAGTCAATGTGCCTAGACAGAGTGGAGTGAATGTGCCCAGCCGCCGGACCCCGAAACGTGCGTTTCCCCATTGCCTTGAATGGGCGCGGAGAGAGGGGGGCGCTTTTTGGCTCGTGGCGCGGGCACCGTTGCGCCAAAGCGTCAAGTGTCACCCCTCCCCGTGCTCGGGGCGGCCCCTTGGAGCTAACTGGCTGGGTCTGGAGGGGCTGCGAGGCCGCCCAGGAGAACGGGTCCAAACCGCGTTCCGATCGGACGAGAATTGAGGGCGGGACACAGTTCCGCGGTTCACTTTCCGCCCGGGCAAAGGGCCTATTACTTGCGGCGGGAGGGCTTAAGAGTGGGCCCCCGTGAGTCGGGTGGAGAGCCGGGTGTGGAGAGGAGTAGCGGAGGTTCCCAGTCAGAGTGGGAGTGGAGGTTCCTGGGCAGAGTGGGACTGGAAGTGCCCAGGCTGAGTGGAGTGAATGTGCCCTGGCTGAGTGGAGTGAATGTGGCCAGGCTGAGTGGAGTGGAGGAGCCCAGGCTGAGAGGAGTGCAGGCACCCAGGCAGAGTGGGATTGGAAGTGCCCAGGCTGAGTGGAGTGAATGTGCCCAGGCTGAGTGGAGTGGAGGTGCCCAGGCCGAGTGGAGTGCAGGTTCCCAGGCAGAGTGGGACTGGAAGTGCCCAGGCTGAGTGGAGTGAATGTGCCCAGGCTGAGTGGAGTGGAGTTGCCCAGGCTGAGTGGAGTTGGGGTTCCCTGGCAGAGTGGGACTGGAAGTGCCAAGGCTGAGTGGAGTGAATGTGCCCAGGCTGAGTGGAGTGGAGGTGCCCAGGCCGAGTGGAGTGCAGGTTCCCAGGCAGAGTGGGACTGAAAGTGCCCAGGCTGAGTGGAGTGAATGTGCCCAGGCTGAGTGGAGTGGAGGTGCCCCAGCAGAGTGGAGTTGGGGTTCCCTGGCAGAGTGGGACTGGAAGTGCCAAGGCTGAGTGGAGTGAAGGTACCCAGGCTGAGTGGAGTGGAGGTGCCCAGGCTGAGTGGAGTGCAGGTTCCCAGGCAGAGTGGGATTGGAAGTGCCAAGGCTGAGTGGAGTGAATGTGCCCAGGCTGAGTGGAGTGGAGGTGCCCAGGCTGAGTGGAGTTGGGGTTCCCTGGCAGAGTGGGATTGGAAGTTCCCAGGCTGAGTGGAGTGAACGTGCCCAGGCTGAGTGGAGTGGAGGTGCCCAGGCTGAGTGGAGTTGGGGTTCCCTGGCAGAGTGGAGGGGAGGTACCCAGGCTGAGTGGAGGGGAGGTGCCCAGGCTGAGTGGAGTGCAGGTTCCCAGCAGAGTGGGACTGGAAGTGCCCAGGCTGAGTGGAGTGAATGTGCCCAGGCTGAATGGAGTGGAGGTGCCCAGGCTGAGTGGAGGTGCCCAGGCTGAGTGGAGTGCAGGTTCCCAGGCAGAGTGGGATTGGAAGTGCCCAGGCTGAGTGGAGTGAATGTGCCCAGGCTGAGTGGAGTGGAGGTGCCCAGGCTGAATGGAGTAGGGGTTCCCAGGCAGAGTGGGACTGGAAGTGCCCAGGCTGAGTGGAGTGAATGTGCCCAGGCTGAGTGGAGTGGAGGTGCCCAGGCTGAGTGGAGTTGGGGTTCCCTGGCAGAGTGGGACTGGAAGTGCCAACGCTGAGTGGAGTGAATGTGCCCAGGCTGAGTGGAGTGGAGGTGCCCAGGCTGAGTGGAGTGCAGGTTCCCAGGCAGAGTGGGATTGGAAGTGCCCAGGCTGAGTGGAGTAATGTACCCAGGCTGAGTGGAGTGCAGGTGCCCAGGCTGAGTGGAGTGCAGGTTCCCAGGCAGAGTGGGATTGGAAGTGCCCAGGCTGAGTGGAGTGAATGTGCCCAGGCTGAGTGGAGTGGAGGTGCCACGGCTGACTGGAGAGAATGTGCGCAGGCTGAGTGGATTGGAAGTGCCCAGGCTGAGTGGAGTGAATGTGCCCAGGCTGACTGGAGAGAATGTGCGCAGGCTGAGTGGAGTGGAGGTTCCCAGGCAGAGTGGGACTGGAAGTGCCCAGGCTGAGTGGAGTGACTGTGCCCAGGCTGAGTGGAGTGGAGGTGCCCAGGCTGAGTGGAGTTGGGGTTCCCTGGCAGAGTGGGACTGGAAGTGCCAAGGCTGAGTGGAGTGAATGTGCCCAGGCTGAGTGGAGTGGAAGTGCCCAGGCTGATTGGAGTGCAGGTTCCCAGGCAGAGTGGGACTGGAAGTGCCCAGGCTGAGTGGAGTGAATGTGCCCAGGCTGAATGGAGTGGAGGTGCCCAGGCTGAGTGGAGTGCAGGTTCCCAGGCAGAGTGGGATTGGAAGTGCCCAGGCTGAGTGGAGTGAATGTGCCCAGGCTGAGTGGAGTGGAGGTGCCCAGGCTGAATGGAGTAGGGGTTCCCAGGCAGAGTGGGACTGGAAGTGCCCAGGCTGAGTGGAGTGCAGGTTCCCAGGCAGAGTGGGATTGGAAGTGCCCAGGCTGAGTGGAGTGAATGTACCCAGGCTGAGTGGAGTGGAGGTGCCCAGGCTGAGTGGAGTGCAGGTTCCCAGGCAGAGTGGGATTGGAAGTGCCCAGGCTGAGTGGAGTGAATGTGCCCAGGCTGAGTGGAGTGGAGGTGCCCAGGCTGAGTGGAGTTGGGGTTCCCTGGCAGAGTGGGACTGGAAGTGCCAAGGCTGAGTGGAGTGAATGTGCCCAGGCTGAATGGAGTGGAGGTGCCCAGGCTGAGTGGAGTGCAGGTTCCCAGGCAGAGTGGGATTGGAAGTGCCCAGGCTGAGTGGAGTGAATGTGCCCAGGCTGAGTGGAGTGGAGGTGCCCAGGCTGAATGGAGTTGGGGTTCCCAGGCAGAGTGGGACTGGAAGTGCCCAGGCTGAGTGGAGTGCAGGTTCCCAGGCAGAGTGGGATTGGAAGTGCCCAGGCTGAGTGGAGTGAATGTGCCGAGGCTGAATGGGAGTCAATGTGCCTAGACAGAGTGGAGTGAATGTGCCCAGCCGCCGGAGCCCGAAACGTGCGTTTCCCCATTGCCTTGAATGGGCGCGGAGAGAGGGGGGCGCTTTTTGGCTCGTGGCGCGGGCACCGTTGCGGCAAAGCGTCAAGTGTCACACCTCCCCGTGCTCGGGGCGGCCCCTTGGAGCTAACTGGCTGGGTCTGGAGGGGCTGCGAGGCCGCCCAGGAGAACGGGTCCAAACCGCGTTCCGATCGGACGAGAATTGAGGGGGGGACACAGTTCCGCGGTTCACTTTCCGCCCGGGCAAAGGGCCTATAACTTGCGGCGGGAGGGCTTAAGAGTGGGCCCCCGCGAGTCGGGTGGAGAGCCGGGTGTGGAGAGGAGTAGCGGAGGTTCCCAGTCAGAGTGGGAGTGGAGGTTCCTGGGCAGAGTGGGACTGGAAGTGCCCAGGCTGAGTGGAGTGAATGTGCCCTGGCTGAGTGGAGTGAATGTGCCCAGGCTGAGTGGAGTGAATGTGCCCAGGCTGAGTGGAGTGAATGTGCCCAGGCTGACTGGAGAGAATGTGCGCAGGCTGAGTGGATTGGAGGTGCCCAGGCTGAGTGGAGTGGAGGTTCCCAGGCAGAGTGGGACTGGAAGTGCCCAGGCTGAGTGGAGTGAATGTGCCCAGGCTGAGTGGAGTGGAGGTGCCCAGGCTGAGTGGAGTGGAGGAGCCCAGGCTGAGAGGAGTGCAGGCACCCAGGCAGAGTGGGATTGGAAGTGCCCAGGCTGAGTGGAGTGAATGTGCCCAGGCTGAGTGGAGTGGAGGTGCCCAGGCCGAGTGGAGTGCAGGTTCCCAGGCAGAGTGGGACTGGAAGTGCCCAGGCTGAGTGGAGTGAATGTGCCCAGGCTGAGTGGAGTGAATGTGCCCAGGCTGAGTGGAGAGAATGTGCCCAGGCTGAGTGGATTGGAGGTGCCCAGGCTGAGTGGAGTGCAGGTTCCCAGGCAGAGTGGGACTGGAAGTGCCCAGGCTGAGTGGAGTGAATGTGCCCAGGCTGAGTGGAGTGAATGATCCCAGGCTGAATGGGAGTCAATGTGCCTAGACAGAGTGGAGTGAATGTGCCCAGGCTGAGTGGAGTGGAGGTGCCCAGGCTGAGTGGAGTTGGGGTTCCCAGGCAGAGAGGGACTGGAAGTGCCCTGGCTGAGTGGAGTGAATGTGCCCAGGCTGCGTGGAGTGGAGGTTCCCAGGCTGAGTGGAGTGCAGGCTCCCAGCAGAGTGGGACTGGAAGTGCCCAGGCTGAGTGGAGTGAATGTGCCCAGGCTGAGTGGAGTGAATGTGCCCAGGCAGAGTGGAGTGAATGTGCCCAGGCTGAGTGGAGTGGAGGTGCCCAGGCTGAGTGGAGTGCAGGTTCCCAGGCAGAGTGGGACTGGAAGTGCCCAGGCTGAGTGGAGTGGAGGTGCCCAGGCTGAGTGGAGTGGAGGTGCCCAGGCCGAGTGGAGTGCAGGTTCCCAGGCAGAGTGGGACTGGAAGTGCCCAGGCGGAGTGGAGTGAATGTGCCCAGGCTGAATGGGAGTCAATGTGCCTAGACAGAGTGGAGTGAATGTGCCCAGCCGCCGGACCCCGAAACGTGCGTTTCCCCATTGCCTTGAATGGGCGCGGAGAGAGGGGGGCGCTTTTTGGCTCGTGGCGCGGGCACCGTTGCGCCAAAGCGTCAAGTGTCACCCCTCCCCGTGCTCGGGGCGGCCCCTTGGAGCTAACTGGCTGGGTCTGGAGGGGCTGCGAGGCCGCCCAGGAGAACGGGTCCAAACCGCGTTCCGATCGGACGAGAATTGAGGGCGGGACACAGTTCCGCGGTTCACTTTCCGCCCGGGCAAAGGGCCTATTACTTGCGGCGGGAGGGCTTAAGAGTGGGCCCCCGTGAGTCGGGTGGAGAGCCGGGTGTGGAGAGGAGTAGCGGAGGTTCCCAGTCAGAGTGGGAGTGGAGGTTCCTGGGCAGAGTGGGACTGGAAGTGCCCAGGCTGAGTGGAGTGAATGTGCCCTGGCTGAGTGGAGTGAATGTGGCCAGGCTGAGTGGAGTGGAGGTGCCCAGGCTGAGTGGAGTGCAGGCACCCAGGCAGAGTGGGATTGGAAGTGCCCAGGCTGAGTGGAGTGAATGTGCCCAGGCTGAGTGGAGTGGAGGTGCCCAGGCTGAGTGGAGTGAATGTGCCCAGGCTGAATGGGAGTCAATGTGCCTAGACAGAGTGGAGTGAATGTGCCCGGCCGCCAGAGCCCGAAACGTGCGTTTCCCCATTGCCTTGAATGGGCGCGGAGAGAGGGGGGCGCTTTTTGGCTCGTGGCGCGGGCACCGTTGCGCCAAAGCGTCAAGTGTCACACCTCCCCGTGCTCGGGGCGGCCCCTTGGAGCAACTGGCTGGGTCTGGAGGGGCTGCGAGGCCGCCCAGGAGAACGGGTCCAAACCGCGTTCCGATCGGACGAGAATTGAGGGCGGGACACAGTTCCGCGGTTCACTTTCCGCCCGGGCAAAGGGCTTATAACTTGCGGCGGGAGGGCTTAAGAGTGGGCCCCCGCGAGTCGGGTGGAGAGCCGGGTGTGGAGAGGAGTAGCGGAGGTTCCCAGTCAGAGTGGGAGTGGAGGTTCCTGGGCAGAGTGGGACTGGAAGTGCCCAGGCTGAGTGGAGTGAATGTGCCCTCGCTGAGTGGAGTGAATGTGCCCAGGCTGAGTGGAGTGAATGTGCCCAGGCTGAGTGGAGAGAATGTGCCCAGGCTGAGTGGATTGGAGGTGCCCAGGCTGAGTGGAGTGCAGGTTCCCAGGCAGAGTGGGACTGGAAGTGCCCAGGCTGAGTGGAGTGAATGTGCCCAGGCTGAGTGGAGTGAATGATCCCAGGCTGAATGGGAGTCAATGTGCCTAGACAGAGTGGAGTGAATGTGCCCAGGCTGAGTGGAGTGGAGGTGCCCAGGCTGAGTGGAGTTGGGGTTCCCAGGCAGAGAGGGACTGGAAGTGCCCTGGCTGAGTGGAGTGAATGTGCCCAGGCTGCGTGGAGTGGAGGTTCCCAGGCTGAGTGGAGTGCAGGCTCCCAGCAGAGTGGGACTGGAAGTGCCCAGGCTGAGTGGAGTGAATGTGCCCAGGCTGAGTGGAGTGAATGTGCCCAGGCAGAGTGGAGTGAATGTGCCCAGGCTGAGTGGAGTGGAGGTGCCCAGGCTGAGTGGAGTGCAGGTTCCCAGGCAGAGTGGGACTGGAAGTGCCCAGGCTGAGTGGAGTGGAGGTGCCCAGGCCGAGTGGAGTGCAGGTTCCCAGGCAGAGTGGGATTGGAAGTGCCCAGGCTGAGTGGAGTGAATGTGCCCAGGCTGAGTGGAGTGGAGGTGCCCAGGCCGAGTGGAGTGCAGGTTCCCAGGCAGAGTGGGACTGGAAGTGCCCAGGCTGAGTGGAGTGAATGTGCCCAGGCTGAGTGGAGTGGAGGTGCCCAGGCTGAGTGGAGTTGGGGTTCCCTGGCAGAGTGGGACTGGAAGTGCCAAGGGTGAGTGGAGTGAATGTGCTCAGGCTGAGTGGAGTGGAGATGCCCAGGACGAGTGGAGTGCAGGTACCCAGGCAGAGTGTGACTGAAAGTGCCCAGGCTGAGTGGAGTGAATGTGCCCAGGCTGAATGGAGTGGAGGTGCCCAGGCTGAGTGGAGGTGCCCAGGCTGAGTGGAGTGCAGGTTCCCAGGCATTGTGGGATTGGAAGTGCCCAGGCTGAGTGGAGTGAATGTGCCCAGGCTGAGTGGAGTGGAGGTGCCCAGGCCGAGTGGAGTGCAGGTTCCCAGGCAGAGTGGGACTGGAAGTGCCCAGGCTGAGTGGACTGAATGTGCCCAGGCTGAGTGGAGTGGAGGTGCCCAGGCTGAGTGGAGTTGGGGTTCCCTGGCAGAGTGGGACTGGAAGTGCCAACGCTGAGTGGAGTGAATGTGCCCAGGCTGAGTGGAGTGGAGATGCCCAGGCTGAGTGGAGGTGCCCAGGCTGAGTGGAGTGCAGGTTCCCAGGCAGAGTGGGATTGGAAGTGCCCAGGCTGAGTGGAGTGAATGTGCCCAGGCTGAGTGGAGTGGAGGTGCCCAGGCTGAGTGGAGTTGGGGTTCCCTGGCAGAGTGGGACTGGAAGTGCCAAGGCTGAGTGGAGTGAATGTGCCCAGGTTGAGTGGAGTTGGGGTTCCCTGGCAGAGTGGGACTGGAAGTGCCAAGGCTGAGTGGAGTGAATGTGCCCAGGCTGAGTGGAGTGGAGGTGCCCAGGCCGAGTGGAGTGCAGGTTCCCAGGCAGAGTGGGACTGGAAGTGCCCAGGCGGAGTGGAGTGAATGTGCCCAGGCTGAATGGAGTGGAGGTGCCCAGGCTGAGTGGAGTGCAGGTTCCCTGACAGAGTGGGATTGGAAGTGCCCAGGCTGAGTGGAGTGAATGTGCCCAGGCTGAGTGGAGTGGAGGTGCCCAGGCCGAGTGGAGTGCAGGTTCCCAGGCAGAGTGGGATTGGAAGTGCCCAGGCTGAGTGGAGTGAATGTGCCCAGGCTGAGTGGAGTGGAGGTGCCCAGGCTGAGTGGAGTGCAGGTTCCCAGGCAGAGTGGGACTGGAAGTGCCCAGGCTGAGTGGAGTGAATGTGCCCAGGCTGAGTGGAGTGGAGGTGCCCAGGCTGAGTGGAGTTGGGGTTCCCTGGCAGAGTGGGACTGGAAGTGCCAAGGGTGAGTGGAGTGAATGTGCCCAGGCTGAGTGGAGTGGAGATGCCCAGGACGAGTGGAGTGCAGGTACCCAGGCAGAGTGTGACTGAAAGTGCCCAGGCTGAGTGGAGTGAATGTGCCCAGGCTGAATGGAGTGGAGGTGCCCAGGCTGAGTGGAGGTGCCCAGGCTGAGTGGAGTGCAGGTTCCCAGGCATTGTGGGATTGGAAGTGCCCAGGCTGAGTGGAGTGAATGTGCCCAGGCTGAGTGGAGTGGAGGTGCCCAGGCCGAGTGGAGTGCAGTTTCCCAGGCAGAGTGGGACTGGAAGTGCCCAGGCTGAGTGGACTGAATGTGCCCAGGCTGAGTGGAGTGGAGGTGCCCAGGCTGAGTGGAGTTGGGGTTCCCTGGCAGAGTGGGACTGGAAGTGCCAACGCTGAGTGGAGTGAATGTGCCCAGGCTGAGTGGAGTGGAGATGCCCAGGCTGAGTGGAGGTGCCCAGGCTGAGTGGAGTGCAGGTTCCCAGGCAGAGTGGGATTGGAAGTGCCCAGGCTGAGTGGAGTGAATGTGCCCAGGCTGAGTGGAGTGGAGGTGCCCAGGCTGAGTGGAGTTGGGGTTCCCTGGCAGAGTGGGACTGGAAGTGCCAAGGCTGAGTGGAGTGAATGTGCCCAGGCTGAGTGGAGTTGGGGTTCCCTGGCAGAGTGGGACTGGAAGTGCCAAGGCTGAGTGGAGTGAATGTGCCCAGGCTGAGTGGAGTGGAGGTGCCCAGGCCGAGTGGAGTGCAGGTTCCCAGGCAGAGTGGGACTGGAAGTGCCCAGGCGGAGTGGAGTGAATGTGCCCAGGCTGAATGGAGTGGAGGTGCCCAGGCTGAGTGGAGTGCAGGTTCCCTGGCAGAGTGGGATTGGAAGTGCCCAGGCTGAGTGGAGTGAATGTGCCCAGGCTGAGTGGAGTGGAGGTGCCAGGCTGAGTGGAGTTGGGGTACCCTGGCAGAGTGGGACTGGAAGTGCCCAGGCTGAGTGGACTGAATGTACCCAGGCTGAGTGGAGTGAATGTGCCCAGGCTGAGTGGAGAGAATGTGCCCAGGCTGAGTGGATTGGAGGTGCCCAGGCTGAGTGGAGTGCAGGTTCCCAGGCAGAGTGGGACTGGAAGTGCCCAGGCTGAGTGGAGTGAATGTGCCCAGGCTGAGTGGAGTGAATGATCCCAGGCTGAATGGGAGTCAATGTGCCTAGACAGAGTGGAGTGAATGTGCCCAGGCTGAGTGGAGTGGAGGTGCCCAGGCTGAGTGGAGTTGGGGTTCCCAGGCAGAGAGGGACTGGAAGTGCCCTGGCTGAGTGGAGTGAATGTGCCCAGGCTGCGTGGAGTGGAGGTTCCCAGGCTGAGTGGAGTGCAGGCTCCCAGCAGAGTGGGACTGGAAGTGCCCAGGCTGAGTGGAGTGAATGTGCCCAGGCTGAGTGGAGTGAATGTGCCCAGGCAGAGTGGAGTGAATGTGCCCAGGCTGAGTGGAGTGGAGGTGCCCAGGCTGAGTGGAGTGCAGGTTCCCAGGCAGAGTGGGACTGGAAGTGCCCAGGCTGAGTGGAGTGGAGGTGCCCAGGCCGAGTGGAGTGCAGGTTCCCAGGCAGAGTGGGATTGGAAGTGCCCAGGCTGAGTGGAGTGAATGTGCCCAGGCTGAGTGGAGTGGAGGTGCCCAGGCCGAGTGGAGTGCAGGTTCCCAGGCAGAGTGGGACTGGAAGTGCCCAGGCTGAGTGGAGTGAATGTGCCCAGGCTGAGTGGAGTGGAGGTGCCCAGGCTGAGTGGAGTTGGGGTTCCCTGGCAGAGTGGGACTGGAAGTGCCAAGGGTGAGTGGAGTGAATGTGCCCAGGCTGAGTGGAGTGGAGATGCCCAGGACGAGTGGAGTGCAGGTACCCAGGCAGAGTGTGACTGAAAGTGCCCAGGCTGAGTGGAGTGAATGTGCCCAGGCTGAATGGAGTGGAGGTGCCCAGGCTGAGTGGAGGTGCCCAGGCTGAGTGGAGTGCAGATTCCCAGGCATTGTGGGATTGGAAGTGCCCAGGCTGAGTGGAGTGAATGTGCCCAGGCTGAGTGGAGTGGAGGTGCCCAGGCCGAGTGGAGTGCAGGTTCCCAGGCAGAGTGGGACTGGAAGTGCCCAGGCTGAGTGGACTGAATGTGCCCAGGCTGAGTGGAGTGGAGGTGCCCAGGCTGAGTGGAGTTGGGGTTCCCTGGCAGAGTGGGACTGGAAGTGCCAAGGCTGAGTGGAGTGAATGTGCCCAGGCTCAGTGGAGTGGAGATGCCCAGGCTGAGTGGAGGTGCCCAGGCTGAGTGGAGTGCAGGTTCCCAGGCAGAGTGGGATTGGAAGTGCCCAGGCTGAGTGGAGTGAATGTGCCCAGGCTGAGTGGAGTGGAGGTGCCCAGGCCGAGTGGAGTTGGGGTTCCCTGGCAGAGTGGGACTGGAAGTGCGAAGGCTGAGTGGAGTGAATGTGCCCAGGCTGAGTGGAGTTGGGGTTCCCTGGCAGAGTGGGACTGGAAGTGCCAAGGCTGAGTGGAGTGAATGTGCCCAGGCTGAGTGGAGTGGAGTTGCCCAGGCCGAGTGGAGTGCAGGTTCCCAGGCAGAGTGGGACTGGAAGTGCCCAGGCGGAGTGTAGTGAATGTGCCCAGGCTGAATGGAGTGGAGGTGCCCAGGCTGAGTGGAGTGCAGGTTCCCCGGCAGAGTGGGATTGGAAGTGCCCAGGCTGAGTGGAGTAATGTACCCAGGCTGAGTGGAGTGCAGGTGCCCAGGCTGAGTGGAGTGCAGGTTCCCAGGCAGAGTGGGATTGGAAGTGCCCAGGCTGAGTGGAGTGAATGTGCCCAGGCTGAGTGGAGTGGAGGTGCCACGGCTGACTGGAGAGAATGTGCGCAGGCTGAGTGGATTGGAAGTGCCCAGGCTGAGTGGAGTGAATGTGCCCAGGCTGACTGGAGAGAATGTGCGCAGGCTGAGTGGAGTGGAGGTTCCCAGGCAGAGTGGGACTGGAAGTGCCCAGGCTGAGTGGAGTGACTGTGCCCAGGCTGAGTGGAGTGGAGGTGCCCAGGCTGAGTGGAGTTGGGGTTCCCTGGCAGAGTGGGACTGGAAGTGCCAAGGCTGAGTGGAGTGAATGTGCCCAGGCTGAGTGGAGTGGAAGTGCCCAGGCTGATTGGAGTGCAGGTTCCCAGGCAGAGTGGGACTGGAAGTGCCCAGGCTGAGTGGAGTGAATGTGCCCAGGCTGAATGGAGTGGAGGTGCCCAGGCTGAGTGGAGTGCAGGTTCCCAGGCAGAGTGGGATTGGAAGTGCCCAGGCTGAGTGGAGTGAATGTGCCCAGGCTGAGTGGAGTGGAGGTGCCCAGGCTGAATGGAGTAGGGGTTCCCAGGCAGAGTGGGACTGGAAGTGCCCAGGCTGAGTGGAGTGCAGGTTCCCAGGCAGAGTGGGATTGGAAGTGCCCAGGCTGAGTGGAGTGAATGTACCCAGGCTGAGTGGAGTGGAGGTGCCCAGGCTGAGTGGAGTGCAGGTTCCCAGGCAGAGTGGGATTGGAAGTGCCCAGGCTGAGTGGAGTGAATGTGCCCAGGCTGAGTGGAGTGGAGGTGCCCAGGCTGAGTGGAGTTGGGGTTCCCTGGCAGAGTGGGACTGGAAGTGCCAAGGCTGAGTGGAGTGAATGTGCCCAGGCTGAATGGAGTGGAGGTGCCCAGGCTGAGTGGAGTGCAGGTTCCCAGGCAGAGTGGGATTGGAAGTGCCCAGGCTGAGTGGAGTGAATGTGCCCAGGCTGAGTGGAGTGGAGGTGCCCAGGCTGAATGGAGTTGGGGTTCCCAGGCAGAGTGGGACTGGAAGTGCCCAGGCTGAGTGGAGTGCAGGTTCCCAGGCAGAGTGGGATTGGAAGTGCCCAGGCTGAGTGGAGTGAATGTGCCGAGGCTGAATGGGAGTCAATGTGCCTAGACAGAGTGGAGTGAATGTGCCCAGCCGCCGGAGCCCGAAACGTGCGTTTCCCCATTGCCTTGAATGGGCGCGGAGAGAGGGGGGCGCTTTTTGGCTCGTGGCGCGGGCACCGTTGCGGCAAAGCGTCAAGTGTCACACCTCCCCGTGCTCGGGGCGGCCCCTTGGAGCTAACTGGCTGGGTCTGGAGGGGCTGCGAGGCCGCCCAGGAGAACGGGTCCAAACCGCGTTCCGATCGGACGAGAATTGAGGGGGGGACACAGTTCCGCGGTTCACTTTCCGCCCGGGCAAAGGGCCTATAACTTGCGGCGGGAGGGCTTAAGAGTGGGCCCCCGCGAGTCGGGTGGAGAGCCGGGTGTGGAGAGGAGTAGCGGAGGTTCCCAGTCAGAGTGGGAGTGGAGGTTCCTGGGCAGAGTGGGACTGGAAGTGCCCAGGCTGAGTGGAGTGAATGTGCCCTGGCTGAGTGGAGTGAATGTGCCCAGGCTGAGTGGAGTGAATGTGCCCAGGCTGAGTGGAGTGAATGTGCCCAGGCTGACTGGAGAGAATGTGCGCAGGCTGAGTGGATTGGAGGTGCCCAGGCTGAGTGGAGTGGAGGTTCCCAGGCAGAGTGGGACTGGAAGTGCCCAGGCTGAGTGGAGTGAATGTGCCCAGGCTGAGTGGAGTGGAGGTGCCCAGGCTGAGTGGAGTGGAGGAGCCCAGGCTGAGAGGAGTGCAGGCACCCAGGCAGAGTGGGATTGGAAGTGCCCAGGCTGAGTGGAGTGAATGTGCCCAGGCTGAGTGGAGTGGAGGTGCCCAGGCCGAGTGGAGTGCAGGTTCCCAGGCAGAGTGGGACTGGAAGTGCCCAGGCTGAGTGGAGTGAATGTGCCCAGGCTGAGTGGAGTGAATGTGCCCAGGCTGAGTGGAGAGAATGTGCCCAGGCTGAGTGGATTGGAGGTGCCCAGGCTGAGTGGAGTGCAGGTTCCCAGGCAGAGTGGGACTGGAAGTGCCCAGGCTGAGTGGAGTGAATGTGCCCAGGCTGAGTGGAGTGAATGATCCCAGGCTGAATGGGAGTCAATGTGCCTAGACAGAGTGGAGTGAATGTGCCCAGGCTGAGTGGAGTGGAGGTGCCCAGGCTGAGTGGAGTTGGGGTTCCCAGGCAGAGAGGGACTGGAAGTGCCCTGGCTGAGTGGAGTGAATGTGCCCAGGCTGCGTGGAGTGGAGGTTCCCAGGCTGAGTGGAGTGCAGGCTCCCAGCAGAGTGGGACTGGAAGTGCCCAGGCTGAGTGGAGTGAATGTGCCCAGGCTGAGTGGAGTGAATGTGCCCAGGCAGAGTGGAGTGAATGTGCCCAGGCTGAGTGGAGTGGAGGTGCCCAGGCTGAGTGGAGTGCAGGTTCCCAGGCAGAGTGGGACTGGAAGTGCCCAGGCTGAGTGGAGTGGAGGTGCCCAGGCTGAGTGGAGTGGAGGTGCCCAGGCCGAGTGGAGTGCAGGTTCCCAGGCAGAGTGGGACTGGAAGTGCCCAGGCGGAGTGGAGTGAATGTGCCCAGGCTGAATGGGAGTCAATGTGCCTAGACAGAGTGGAGTGAATGTGCCCAGCCGCCGGACCCCGAAACGTGCGTTTCCCCATTGCCTTGAATGGGCGCGGAGAGAGGGGGGCGCTTTTTGGCTCGTGGCGCGGGCACCGTTGCGCCAAAGCGTCAAGTGTCACCCCTCCCCGTGCTCGGGGCGGCCCCTTGGAGCTAACTGGCTGGGTCTGGAGGGGCTGCGAGGCCGCCCAGGAGAACGGGTCCAAACCGCGTTCCGATCGGACGAGAATTGAGGGCGGGACACAGTTCCGCGGTTCACTTTCCGCCCGGGCAAAGGGCCTATTACTTGCGGCGGGAGGGCTTAAGAGTGGGCCCCCGTGAGTCGGGTGGAGAGCCGGGTGTGGAGAGGAGTAGCGGAGGTTCCCAGTCAGAGTGGGAGTGGAGGTTCCTGGGCAGAGTGGGACTGGAAGTGCCCAGGCTGAGTGGAGTGAATGTGCCCTGGCTGAGTGGAGTGAATGTGGCCAGGCTGAGTGGAGTGGAGGTGCCCAGGCTGAGTGGAGTGCAGGCACCCAGGCAGAGTGGGATTGGAAGTGCCCAGGCTGAGTGGAGTGAATGTGCCCAGGCTGAGTGGAGTGGAGGTGCCCAGGCTGAGTGGAGTGAATGTGCCCAGGCTGAATGGGAGTCAATGTGCCTAGACAGAGTGGAGTGAATGTGCCCGGCCGCCAGAGCCCGAAACGTGCGTTTCCCCATTGCCTTGAATGGGCGCGGAGAGAGGGGGGCGCTTTTTGGCTCGTGGCGCGGGCACCGTTGCGCCAAAGCGTCAAGTGTCACACCTCCCCGTGCTCGGGGCGGCCCCTTGGAGCAACTGGCTGGGTCTGGAGGGGCTGCGAGGCCGCCCAGGAGAACGGGTCCAAACCGCGTTCCGATCGGACGAGAATTGAGGGCGGGACACAGTTCCGCGGTTCACTTTCCGCCCGGGCAAAGGGCTTATAACTTGCGGCGGGAGGGCTTAAGAGTGGGCCCCCGCGAGTCGGGTGGAGAGCCGGGTGTGGAGAGGAGTAGCGGAGGTTCCCAGTCAGAGTGGGAGTGGAGGTTCCTGGGCAGAGTGGGACTGGAAGTGCCCAGGCTGAGTGGAGTGAATGTGCCCTCGCTGAGTGGAGTGAATGTGCCCAGGCTGAGTGGAGTGAATGTGCCCAGGCTGAGTGGAGAGAATGTGCCCAGGCTGAGTGGATTGGAGGTGCCCAGGCTGAGTGGAGTGCAGGTTCCCAGGCAGAGTGGGACTGGAAGTGCCCAGGCTGAGTGGAGTGAATGTGCCCAGGCTGAGTGGAGTGAATGATCCCAGGCTGAATGGGAGTCAATGTGCCTAGACAGAGTGGAGTGAATGTGCCCAGGCTGAGTGGAGTGGAGGTGCCCAGGCTGAGTGGAGTTGGGGTTCCCAGGCAGAGAGGGACTGGAAGTGCCCTGGCTGAATGGAGTGAATGTGCCCAGGCTGCGTGGAGTGGAGGTTCCCAGGCTGAGTGGAGTGCAGGCTCCCAGCAGAGTGGGACTGGAAGTGCCCAGGCTGAGTGGAGTGAATGTGCCCAGGCTGAGTGGAGTGAATGTGCCCAGGCAGAGTGGAGTGAATGTGCCCAGGCTGAGTGGAGTGGAGGTGCCCAGGCTGAGTGGAGTGCAGGTTCCCAGGCAGAGTGGGACTGGAAGTGCCCAGGCTGAGTGGAGTGGAGGTGCCCAGGCCGAGTGGAGTGCAGGTTCCCAGGCAGAGTGGGATTGGAAGTGCCCAGGCTGAGTGGAGTGAATGTGCCCAGGCTGAGTGGAGTGGAGGTGCCCAGGCCGAGTGGAGTGCAGGTTCCCAGGCAGAGTGGGACTGGAAGTGCCCAGGCTGAGTGGAGTGAATGTGCCCAGGCTGAGTGGAGTGGAGGTGCCCAGGCTGAGTGGAGTTGGGGTTCCCTGGCAGAGTGGGACTGGAAGTGCCAAGGGTGAGTGGAGTGAATGTGCTCAGGCTGAGTGGAGTGGAGATGCCCAGGACGAGTGGAGTGCAGGTACCCAGGCAGAGTGTGACTGAAAGTGCCCAGGCTGAGTGGAGTGAATGTGCCCAGGCTGAATGGAGTGGAGGTGCCCAGGCTGAGTGGAGGTGCCCAGGCTGAGTGGAGTGCAGGTTCCCAGGCATTGTGGGATTGGAAGTGCCCAGGCTGAGTGGAGTGAATGTGCCCAGGCTGAGTGGAGTGGAGGTGCCCAGGCCGAGTGGAGTGCAGGTTCCCAGGCAGAGTGGGACTGGAAGTGCCCAGGCTGAGTGGACTGAATGTGCCCAGGCTGAGTGGAGTGGAGGTGCCCAGGCTGAGTGGAGTTGGGGTTCCCTGGCAGAGTGGGACTGGAAGTGCCAACGCTGAGTGGAGTGAATGTGCCCAGGCTGAGTGGAGTGGAGATGCCCAGGCTGAGTGGAGGTGCCCAGGCTGAGTGGAGTGCAGGTTCCCAGGCAGAGTGGGATTGGAAGTGCCCAGGCTGAGTGGAGTGAATGTGCCCAGGCTGAGTGGAGTGGAGGTGCCCAGGCTGAGTGGAGTTGGGGTTCCCTGGCAGAGTGGGACTGGAAGTGCCAAGGCTGAGTGGAGTGAATGTGCCCAGGCTGAGTGGAGTTGGGGTTCCCTGGCAGAGTGGGACTGGAAGTGCCAAGGCTGAGTGGAGTGAATGTGCCCAGGCTGAGTGGAGTGGAGGTGCCCAGGCCGAGTGGAGTGCAGGTTCCCAGGCAGAGTGGGACTGGAAGTGCCCAGGCGGAGTGGAGTGAATGTGCCCAGGCTGAATGGAGTGGAGGTGCCCAGGCTGAGTGGAGTGCAGGTTCCCTGACAGAGTGGGATTGGAAGTGCCCAGGCTGAGTGGAGTGAATGTGCCCAGGCTGAGTGGAGTGGAGGTGCCCAGGCCGAGTGGAGTGCAGGTTCCCAGGCAGAGTGGGATTGGAAGTGCCCAGGCTGAGTGGAGTGAATGTGCCCAGGCTGAGTGGAGTGGAGGTGCCCAGGCTGAGTGGAGTGCAGGTTCCCAGGCAGAGTGGGACTGGAAGTGCCCAGGCTGAGTGGAGTGAATGTGCCCAGGCTGAGTGGAGTGGAGGTGCCCAGGCTGAGTGGAGTTGGGGTTCCCTGGCAGAGTGGGACTGGAAGTGCCAAGGGTGAGTGGAGTGAATGTGCCCAGGCTGAGTGGAGTGGAGATGCCCAGGACGAGTGGAGTGCAGGTACCCAGGCAGAGTGTGACTGAAAGTGCCCAGGCTGAGTGGAGTGAATGTGCCCAGGCTGAATGGAGTGGAGGTGCCCAGGCTGAGTGGAGGTGCCCAGGCTGAGTGGAGTGCAGGTTCCCAGGCATTGTGGGATTGGAAGTGCCCAGGCTGAGTGGAGTGAATGTGCCCAGGCTGAGTGGAGTGGAGGTGCCCAGGCCGAGTGGAGTGCAGTTTCCCAGGCAGAGTGGGACTGGAAGTGCCCAGGCTGAGTGGACTGAATGTGCCCAGGCTGAGTGGAGTGGAGGTGCCCAGGCTGAGTGGAGTTGGGGTTCCCTGGCAGAGTGGGACTGGAAGTGCCAACGCTGAGTGGAGTGAATGTGCCCAGGCTGAGTGGAGTGGAGATGCCCAGGCTGAGTGGAGGTGCCCAGGCTGAGTGGAGTGCAGGTTCCCAGGCAGAGTGGGATTGGAAGTGCCCAGGCTGAGTGGAGTGAATGTGCCCAGGCTGAGTGGAGTGGAGGTGCCCAGGCTGAGTGGAGTTGGGGTTCCCTGGCAGAGTGGGACTGGAAGTGCCAAGGCTGAGTGGAGTGAATGTGCCCAGGCTGAGTGGAGTTGGGGTTCCCTGGCAGAGTGGGACTGGAAGTGCCAAGGCTGAGTGGAGTGAATGTGCCCAGGCTGAGTGGAGTGGAGGTGCCCAGGCCGAGTGGAGTGCAGGTTCCCAGGCAGAGTGGGACTGGAAGTGCCCAGGCGGAGTGGAGTGAATGTGCCCAGGCTGAATGGAGTGGAGGTGCCCAGGCTGAGTGGAGTGCAGGTTCCCTGGCAGAGTGGGATTGGAAGTGCCCAGGCTGAGTGGAGTGAATGTGCCCAGGCTGAGTGGAGTGGAGGTGCCAGGCTGAGTGGAGTTGGGGTACCCTGGCAGAGTGGGACTGGAAGTGCCCAGGCTGAGTGGACTGAATGTACCCAGGCTGAGTGGAGTGAATGTGCCCAGGCTGAGTGGAGAGAATGTGCCCAGGCTGAGTGGATTGGAGGTGCCCAGGCTGAGTGGAGTGCAGGTTCCCAGGCAGAGTGGGACTGGAAGTGCCCAGGCTGAGTGGAGTGAATGTGCCCAGGCTGAGTGGAGTGAATGATCCCAGGCTGAATGGGAGTCAATGTGCCTAGACAGAGTGGAGTGAATGTGCCCAGGCTGAGTGGAGTGGAGGTGCCCAGGCTGAGTGGAGTTGGGGTTCCCAGGCAGAGAGGGACTGGAAGTGCCCTGGCTGAGTGGAGTGAATGTGCCCAGGCTGCGTGGAGTGGAGGTTCCCAGGCTGAGTGGAGTGCAGGCTCCCAGCAGAGTGGGACTGGAAGTGCCCAGGCTGAGTGGAGTGAATGTGCCCAGGCTGAGTGGAGTGAATGTGCCCAGGCAGAGTGGAGTGAATGTGCCCAGGCTGAGTGGAGTGGAGGTGCCCAGGCTGAGTGGAGTGCAGGTTCCCAGGCAGAGTGGGACTGGAAGTGCCCAGGCTGAGTGGAGTGGAGGTGCCCAGGCCGAGTGGAGTGCAGGTTCCCAGGCAGAGTGGGATTGGAAGTGCCCAGGCTGAGTGGAGTGAATGTGCCCAGGCTGAGTGGAGTGGAGGTGCCCAGGCCGAGTGGAGTGCAGGTTCCCAGGCAGAGTGGGACTGGAAGTGCCCAGGCTGAGTGGAGTGAATGTGCCCAGGCTGAGTGGAGTGGAGGTGCCCAGGCTGAGTGGAGTTGGGGTTCCCTGGCAGAGTGGGACTGGAAGTGCCAAGGGTGAGTGGAGTGAATGTGCCCAGGCTGAGTGGAGTGGAGATGCCCAGGACGAGTGGAGTGCAGGTACCCAGGCAGAGTGTGACTGAAAGTGCCCAGGCTGAGTGGAGTGAATGTGCCCAGGCTGAATGGAGTGGAGGTGCCCAGGCTGAGTGGAGGTGCCCAGGCTGAGTGGAGTGCAGATTCCCAGGCATTGTGGGATTGGAAGTGCCCAGGCTGAGTGGAGTGAATGTGCCCAGGCTGAGTGGAGTGGAGGTGCCCAGGCCGAGTGGAGTGCAGGTTCCCAGGCAGAGTGGGACTGGAAGTGCCCAGGCTGAGTGGACTGAATGTGCCCAGGCTGAGTGGAGTGGAGGTGCCCAGGCTGAGTGGAGTTGGGGTTCCCTGGCAGAGTGGGACTGGAAGTGCCAAGGCTGAGTGGAGTGAATGTGCCCAGGCTCAGTGGAGTGGAGATGCCCAGGCTGAGTGGAGGTGCCCAGGCTGAGTGGAGTGCAGGTTCCCAGGCAGAGTGGGATTGGAAGTGCCCAGGCTGAGTGGAGTGAATGTGCCCAGGCTGAGTGGAGTGGAGGTGCCCAGGCCGAGTGGAGTTGGGGTTCCCTGGCAGAGTGGGACTGGAAGTGCGAAGGCTGAGTGGAGTGAATGTGCCCAGGCTGAGTGGAGTTGGGGTTCCCTGGCAGAGTGGGACTGGAAGTGCCAAGGCTGAGTGGAGTGAATGTGCCCAGGCTGAGTGGAGTGGAGTTGCCCAGGCCGAGTGGAGTGCAGGTTCCCAGGCAGAGTGGGACTGGAAGTGCCCAGGCGGAGTGTAGTGAATGTGCCCAGGCTGAATGGAGTGGAGGTGCCCAGGCTGAGTGGAGTGCAGGTTCCCTGGCAGAGTGGGATTGGAAGTGCCAAGGCTGAGTAGAGTGAATGTGCCCAGGCTGAGTGGAGTGAATGTGCCCAGGCAGAGTGGAGTGAATGTGCCGAGGCTGAGTGGAGTGGAGGTGCCCAGGCTGAGTGGAGTGCAGGCACCCAGGCAGAGTGGGATTGGAAGTGCCCAGGCTGAGTGGAGTGAATGTGCCCAGGCTGAGTGGAGTGGAGGTGCCCGGCCGAGTGGAGTGCAGGTTCCCAGGCAGAGTGGGACTGGAAGTGCCCAGCCTGAGTGGAGTGAATGTGCCCAGGCTGAGTGGAGTGGAGGTGCCCAGGCTGAGTGGAGTTGGGGTTCCCTGGCAGAGTGGGACTGGAAGTGTCAAGGCTGAGTGGAGTGAATGTGCCCAGGCTGAGTGGAGTGGAGATGCCCAGGCCGAGTGGAGTGCAGGTTCCCAGGCAGAGTGTGACTGAAAGTGCCCAGGCTGAGTGGAGTGAATGTGCCCAGGCTGAATGGAGTGGAGGTGCCCAGGCTGAGTGGAGTGCAGGTTCCCAGGCAGAGTGGGATTGGATGTGCCCAGGCTGAGTGGAGTGAATGTGCCAAGGCTGAGTGGAGTGGAGGTGCCCAGGCTGAGTGGAGTGCAGGCACCCAGGCAGAGTGGGATTGGAAGTGCCCAGGCTGAGTGGAGTGAATGTGCCCAGGCTGAGTGGAGTGGAGGTGCCCAGGCTGAGTGGAGTGCAGGCACCCAGGCAGAGTGGGATTGGAAGTGCCCAGGCTGAGTGGAGTGAATGTGCCCAGGCTGAGTGGAGTGGAGGTTCCCAGGCCGAGTGGAGTGCAGGTTCCCAGGCAGAGTGGGACTGGAAGTGCCCAGACTGAGTGGACTGAATGTGCCCAGGCTGAGTGGAGTGGAGGTGCCCAGGCTGAGTGGAGTTGGGGTTCCCTGGCAGAGTGGGACTGATAGTGCCAAGGCTGAGTGGAGTTAATGTGCCCAGGCTGAGTGGAGTGGAGATGCTCAGGCCGAGTGGAGTGCAGGTTCCCAGGCAGAGTGGGATTGGAAGTGCCCAGGCTGAGTGGAGTGAATGTACCCAGGCTGAGTGGAGTGGAGGTGCCCAGGCAGAGTGGAGTGCAGGTTCCCAGGCAGAGTGGGATTGGAAGTGCCCAGGCTGAGTGGAGTGAATGTGCCCAGGCTGAGTGGAGTGGAGGTGCCCAGGCTGAGTGGAGTTGGGGTTCCCTGGCAGAGTGGGACTGGAAGTGCCAACGCTGAGTGGAGTGAATGTGCCCAGGCTGAGTGGAGTGGAGGTGCCCAGGCTGAGTGGAGTGCTGGTTCCCAGGCAGAGTGGGATTGGAAGTGCCCAGGCTGAGTGGAGTAATGTACCGAGGCTGAGTGGAGTGCAGGTGCCCAGGCTGAGAGGAGTGCAGGTTCCCAGGCAGAGTGGGATTGGAAGTGCCCAGGCTGAGTGGAGTGAATGTGCCCAGGCTGAGTGGAGTGGAGGTGCCCAGGCCGAGTGGAGTGCAGGTTCCCAGGCAGAGTGGGACTGGAAGTGCCCAGGCGGAGTGGAGTGAATGTGCCCAGGCTGAATGGGAGTCAATGTGCCTAGACAGAGTGGAGTGAATGTGCCCGGCCGCCGGAGCCCGAAACGTGCGTTTCCCCATTGCCTTGAATGGGCGCGGAGAGAGGGGGGCACTTTTTGGCTCGTGGCGCGGGCACCGTTGCGCCAAAGCGTCAAGTGTCACACCTCCCCGTGCTCGGGGCGGCCCCTTGGAGCTAACTGGCCGGGTCTGGAGGGGCTGCGAGGCCGCCCAGGAGAACGGGTCCAAACCGCGTTCCGATCGGACGAGAATTGAGGGCGGGACACAGTTCCGCGGTTCACTTTCCGCCCGGGCAAAGGGCCTATAACTTGCGGCGGGAGGGCTTAAGAGTGGGCCCCGGCGAGTCGGGTGGAGAGCCGGGTGTGGAGAGGAGGAGCGGACGTTCCCAGTCAGAGTGGGAGTGGAGGTTCCTGGGCAGAGTGGGACTGGAAGTGCCCAGGCTGAGTGGAGTGAATGTGCCCTGGCTGAGTGGAGTGAATGTGGCCAGGCTGAGTGGAGTGGAGGTGCCCAGGCTGAGTGGAGTGCAGGCACCCAGGCAGAGTGGGATTGGAAGTTCCCAGGCTGAGTGGAGTGAATGTGCCCAGGCTGAGTGGAGTGGAGGTGCCCAGGCAGAGTGGGATTGGAAGTGCCCAGGCTGAGTGGAGTGAATGTGCCCAGGCTGAGTGGAGTGAATGTGCCCAGGCTGAGTGGAGTGGAGGTGCCCAGGCTGAGTGGAGTGCAGGTTCCCAGGCAGAGTGGGACTGGAAGTGCCCAGGCTGAGTGGAGTGAATGTGCCCAGGCTGAATGGAGTGGAGGTGCCCAGGCTGAGTGGAGTGCAGGTTCCCAGGCAGAGTGGGATTGGAAGTGCCCAGGCTGAGTGGAGTGAATGTACCCAGGCTGAGTGGAGTGGAGGTGCCCAGGCTGAGAGGAGTGCAGGTTTCCAGGCAGAGTGGGACTGGAAGTGCCCAGGCTGAGTGGAGTGAATGTGCCCAGGCTGAATGGAGTGGAGGTGCCCAGGCTGAGTGGAGTGCAGGTTCCTAGGCAGAGTGGGATTGGAAGTGCCCAGGCTGAGTGGAGTGAATGTGCCCAGGCTGAGTGGAGTGGAGGTGCCCAGGCTGAGTGGAGTTGTGGTTCCCTGGCAGAGTGGGACTGGAAGTGCCAAGGCTGAGTGGAGTGAATGTACCCAGGCTGAGTGGAGTGGAGGTGCCCAGGCTGAGTGGAGTGCTGGTTCCCAGGCAGAGTGGGATTGGAAGTTCCCAGGCTGAGTGGAGTGAATGTCCCCAGGCTGAGTGGATTGCATGTGCCCAGGCTGAGTGGAGTGCAGGTTCCCTGGCAGAGTGGGATTGGAAGTGCCCAGGCTGAGTGGAGTGAATGTGCCCAGGCTGAGTGGAGTGCAGGTTCCCAGGCAGAGTGGGACTGGAAGTGCCCAGGCGGAGTGGAGTGAATGTGCCCAGGCTGAATGGGAGTCAATGTGCCTAGACAGAGTGGAGTGAATGTGCCCGGCCGCCGGAGCCCGAAACGTGCGTTTCCCCATTGCCTTGAATGGGCGCGGAGAGAGGGGGGCACTTTTTGGCTCGTGGCGCGGGCACCGTTGCGCCAAAGCGTCAATTGTCACACCTCCCCGTGCTCGGGGCGGCCCCTTGGAGCTAACTGGCCGGGTCTGGAGGGGCTGCGAGGCCGCCCAGGAGAACGGGTCCAAACCGCGTTCCGATCGGACGAGAATTGAGGGCGGGACACAGTTCCGCGGTTCACTTTCCGCCTGGGCAAAGGGCCTTTAACTTGCGGCGGGAGGGCTTAAGAGTGGGCCCCCGCGAGTCGGGTGGAGAGCCGGGTGTGGAGAGGAGGAGCGGAGGTTCCCAGTCAGAGTGGGAGTGGAGGTTCCTGGGCAGAGTGGGACTGGAAGTGCCCAGGCTGAGTGGAGTGAATGTGCCCTGGCTGAGTGGAGTGAATGTGGCCAGGCTGAGTGGAGTGGAGGTGCCCAGGCTGAGTGGAGTGCAGGCACCCAGGCAGAGTGGGATTGGAAGTGCCCAGGCTGAGTGGAGTGAATGTGCCCAGGCTGAGTGGAGTGGAGGTGCCCAGGCAGAGTGGGATTGGAAGTGCCCAGGCTGAGTGGAGTGAATGTGCCCAGGCTGAGTGGAGTGGAGGTGCCCAGGCTGAGTGGAGTTGGGGTTCCCTGGCAGAGTGGGACTGGAAGTGCCAAGGCTGAGTGGAGTCAATGTGCCCAGGCTGAGTGGAGTGGAGGTGCCCAGGCCGAGTGGAGTGCAGGTTCCCAGGCAGAGTGGGACTGGAAGTGCCCAGGCGGAGTGGAGTGAATGTGCCCAGGCTGAATGGAGTGGAGGTGCCCAGGCTGAGTGGAGTGGAGATGCCGAGGCCGAGTGGAGTGCAGGTTCCCAGGCAGAGTGTGACTGAAAGTGCCCAGGCTGAGTGGAGTGAATGTGCCCAGGCTGAATGGAGTGGAGGTGCCCAGGCTGAGTGGAGTGCAGGTTCCCAGGCAGAGTGGGATTGGAAGTGCCCAGGCTGAGTGGAGTGAATGTGCCCAGGCTGAGTGGAGTGGAGGTGCCCAGGCCGAGTGGAGTGCAGGTTCCCAGGCAGAGTGGGACTGGAAGTGCCCAGGCGGAGTGGAGTGAATGTGCCCAGGCTGAATGGGAGTCAATGTGCCTAGACAGAGTGGAGTGAATGTGCCCGGCCGCCGGAGCCCGAAACGTCCGTTTCCCCATTGCCTTGAATGGGCGCGGAGAGAGGGGGGCGCTTTTTGGCTCGTGGCGCGGGCACCGTTGCGTCAAAGCGTCAAGTGTCACACCTCCCCGTGCTCGGGGCGGCCCCTTGGAGCTAAGTAGCTGGGTCTGGAGGGGCTGCGAGGCCGCCCAGGAGAACGGGTCCAAACCGCGTTCCGATCGGACGAGAATTGAGGGCGGGACACAGTTCCGCGGTTCACTTTCCGCCCGGGCAAAGGGCCTATAACTTGCGGCGGGAGGGCTTAAGAGTGGGCCCCCGCGAGTCGGGTGGAGAGCCGGGTGTGGAGAGGAGTAGCGGAGGTTCCCAGTCAGAGTGGGAGTGGAGGTTCCTGGGCAGAGTGGGACTGGAAGTGCCCAGGCTGAGTGGAGTGAATGTGCCCTGGCTGAGTGGAGTGAATGTGGCCAGGCTGAGTGGAGTGGAGGTGCCCAGGCTGAGTGGAGTGCAGGCACCCAGGCAGAGTGGGATTGGAAGTGCCCAGGCTGAGTGGAGTGAATGTGCCCAGGCTGAGTGGAGTGGAGGTGCCCAGGCAGAGTGGGATTGGAAGTGCCCAGGCTGAGTGGAGTGAATGTGCCCAGGCTGAGTGGAGTGGAGGTGCCCAGGCTGAGTGGAGTTGGGGTTCCCTGGCAGAGTGGGACTGGAAGTGCCAAGGCTGAGTGGAGTCAATGTGCCCAGGCTGAGTGGAGTGGAGGTGCCCAGGCCGAGTGGAGTGCAGGTTCCCAGGCAGAGTGGGACTGGAAGTGCCCAGGCGGAGTGGAGTGAATGTGCCCAGGCTGAATGGAGTGGAGGTGCCCAGGCTGAGTGGAGTGGAGATGCCCAGGCCGAGTGGAGTGCAGGTTCCCAGGCAGAGTGTGACTGAAAGTGCCCAGGCTGAGTGGAGTGAATGTGCCCAGGCTGAATGGAGTGGAGGTGCCCAGGCTGAGTGGAGGTGCCCAGGCTGAGTGGAGTGCAGGTTCCCAGGCAGAGTGGGATTGGAAGTGCCCAGGCTGAGTGGAGTGAATGTGCCCAGGCTGAGTGGAGTGGAGGTGCCCAGGCCGAGTGGAGTGCAGGTTCCCAGGCAGAGTGGGACTGGAAGTGCCCAGACGGAGTGGAGTGAATGTGCCCAGGCTGAATGGAGTGGAGGTGCCCAGGCTGAGTGGAGTGCAGGTTCCCTGGCAGAGTGGGATTGGAAGTGCCCAGGCTGAGTGCAGTGAATGTGCCCAGGCTGAGTGGAGTGAAGGTGCCAGGCTGAGTGGAGTTGGGGTACCCTGGCAGAGTGGGACTGGAAGTGCCAAGGCTGAGTCGAGTGAATGTACCCAGGCTGAGTGGAGTGGAGGTGCCCAGGCTGAGTGGAGTGCAGGTTCCCAGCAGAGTGGGACTGGAAGTGCCCAGGCTGAGTGGAGTGAATGTGCCCAGGCTGAGTGGAGTGAATGTGCCCAGGCAGAGTGGAGTGAATGTTCCGAGGCTGAGTGGAGTGGAGGTGCCCAGGCTGAGTGGAGTGCAGGTTCCCAGGTAGAGTGGGATTGGAAGTGCCCAGGCTGAGTGGAGTGAATGTGCCCAGGCTGAGTGGAGTGGAGGTGCCCAGGCCGAGTGGAGTGCAGGTTCCCAGGCAGAGTGGGAAGTGCCCAGGCGGAGTGGAGTGAATGTGCCCAGGCTGAATGGGAGTCAATGTGCCTAGACAGAGTGGAGTGAATTTGCCCGGCCGCCGGACCCCGAAACGTGCGTTTCCCCATTGCCTTGAATGGGCGCGGAGAGAGGGGGGCGCTTTTTGGCTCGTGGCGCGGGCACCGTTGCGCCAAAGTGTCAAGTGTCACCCCTCCCCGTGCTCGGGGCGGCCCCTTGGAGCTTACTGGCTGGGTCTGGAGGGGCTGCGAGGCCGCCCAGGAGAACAGGTCCAAACCGCGTTCCGATCGGACGAGAATTGAGGGCGGGACACAGTTCCGCGGTTCACTTTCCGCCCGGGCAAAGGGCCTATAACTTGCGGCGGGAGGGCTTAAGAGTGGGCCCCCGCGAGTCGGGTGGAGAGCCGGGTGTGGAGAGGAGTAGCGGAGGTTCCCAGTCAGAGTGGGAGTGGAGGTTCCTGGGCAGAGTGGGACTGGAAGTGCCCAGGATGAGTGGAGTGAATGTGCCCTGGCTGAGTGGAGTGAATGTGCCCAGGCTGAGTGGAGTGAATGTGCCCAGGCTGAGTGGAGTGAATGTGCCCAGGCTGAGTGGAGAGAATGTGCCCAGGCAGAGTGGATTGGAGGTGCCCAGGCTGAGTGGAGTGCAGGTTCCCAGGCAGAGTGGGACTGGAAGTGACCAGGCTGAGTGGAGTGAATGTGCCCAGGCTGAGTGGAGTGAATGATCCCAGGCTGAATGGGAGTCAATGTGCCTAGACAGAGTGGAGTGAATGTACCCAGGCTGAGTGGAGTGGAGGTGCCCAGGCTGAGTGGAGTTGGGGTTCCCAGGCAGAGAGGGACTGGAAGTGCCCTGGCTGAGTGGAGTGAATGTGCCCAGGCTGCGTGGAGTGGAGGTTCCCAGGCTGAGTGGAGTGCAGGCTCCCAGCAGAGTGGGACTGGAAGTGCCCAGGCGGAGTGGAGTGAATGTGCCCAGGCTGAATGGGAGTCAATGTGCCTAGACAGAGTGGAGTGAATGTGCCCGGCCGCCGGAGCCCGAAACGTGCGTTTCCCCGTTGCCTTGAATGGGCGCGGAGAGAGGGGGGCGCTTTTTGGCTCGTGGCGCGGGCACCGTTGCGCCAAAGTGTCAAGTGTCACCCCTCCCCGTGCTCGGGGCGGCCCCTTGGAGCTTACTGGCTGGGTCTGGAGGGGCTGAGAGGCCGCCCAGGAGAACGGGTCCAAACCGCGTTCCGATCGGACGAGAATTGAGGGCGGGACACAGTTCCGCGGTTCACTTTCCGCCCGGGCAAAGGGCCTATAACTTGCGGCGGGAGGGCTTAAGAGTGGGCCCCCGCGAGTCGGGTGGAGAGCCGGGTGTGGAGAGGAGTAGCGGAGCTTCCCAGTCAGAGTGGGAGTGGAGGTTCCTGGGCAGAGTGGGACTGGAAGTGCCCAGGCTGAGTGGAGTGAATGTGCCCAGGCTGAGTGGAGTGGAGGTGCCCAGGCTGAGTGGAGTTGGGGTTCCCTGGCAGAGTGGGACTGGAAGTGCCAAGGCTGAGTGGAGTGAATGTGCCCAGGCTGAGTGGAGTGGAGGTGCCCAGGCCAAGTGGAGTGCAGGTTCCCAGGCAGAGTGGGACTTGAAGTGCCCAGGCGGAGTGGAGTGAATGTGCCCAGGCTGAATGGGAGTCAATGTGCCTAGACAGAGTGGAGTGAATGTGCCCGGCCGCCGGAGCCCGAAACGTGCGTTTCCCCATTGCCTTGAATGGGCGCGGAGAGAGGGGGGCGCTTTTTGGCTCGTGGCGCGGGCACCGTTGCGCCAAAGCGTCAAGTGTCACACCTCCCCGTGCTCGGGGCGGCCCCTTGGAGCTACTGGCTGGGTCTGGAGGGGCTGCGAGGCCGCCCAGGAGAACGGGTCCAAACCGCGTTCCGATCGGACGAGAATTGAGGGCGGGAAACAGTTCCGCGGTTCACTTTCCGCCCGGGCAAACGGCCTATAACTTGCGGCGGGAGTGCTTAAGAGTGGGCCCCCGCGAGTCGGGTGGAGAGCCGGGTGTGGAGAGGAGTAGCGGAGGTTCCCAGTCAGAGTGGGAGTGGATGTTCCTGGGCAGAGTGGGACTGGAAGTGCCCAGGCTGAGTGGAGTGAATGTGCCCTCGCTGAGTGGAGTGAATGTGCCCAGGCTGAGTGGAGTGAATGTGCCCAGGCTGAGTGGAGTGAATGTGCCCAGGCTGAGTGGAGAGAATGTGCCCAGGCTGAGTGGATTGGAGGTGACCAGGCTGAGTGGAGTGCAGGTTCCCAGGCAGAGTGGGACTGGAAGTGCCCAGGCTGAGTGGAGTGAATGTGCCCAGGCTGAGTGGAGTGAATGATCCCAGGCTGAATGGGAGTCAATGTGCCTAGACAGAGTGGAGTGAATGTGCCCAGGCTGAGTGGAGTGGAGGTGCCCAGGCTGAGTGGAGTTGGGGTTCCCAGGCAGAGAGGGACTGGAAGTGCCCTGGCTGAGTGGAGTGAATGTGCCCAGGCTGCGTGGAGTGGAGGTTCCCAGGCTGAGTGGAGTGCAGGCTCCCAGCAGAGTGGGACTGGAAGTGCCCAGGCTGAGTGGAGTGAATGTGCCCAGGCTGAGTGGAGTGAATGTGCCCAGGCAGAGTGGAGTGAATGTGCCCAGGCTGAGTGGAGTGGAGGTTCCCAGGCTGAGTGGAGTGCAGGTTCCCAGGCAGAGTGGGACTGGAAGTGCCCAGGCTGAGTGGAGTGGAGGTGCCCAGGCCGAGTGGAGTGCAGGTTCCCAGGCAGAGTGGGATTGGAAGTGCCCAGGCTGAGTGGAGTGAATGTGCCCAGGCTGAGTGGAGTGGAGGTGCCCAGGCCGAGTGGAGTGCAGGTTCCCAGGCAGAGTGGGACTGGAAGTGCCCAGGCTGAGTGGAGTGAATGTGCCCAGGCTGAGTGGAGTGGAGGTGCCCAGGCTGAGTGGAGTTGGGGTTCCCTGGCAGAGTGGGACTGGAAGTGCCAAGGGTGAGTGGAGTGAATGTGCCCAGGCTGAGTGGAGTGGAGATGCCCAGGACGAGTGGAGTGCAGGTACCCAGTCAGAGTGTGACTGAAAGTGCCCAGGCTGAGTGGAGTGAATGTGCCCAGGCTGAATGGAGTGGAGGTGCCCAGGTTGAGTGGAGGTGCCCAGGCTGAGTGGAGTGCAGGTTCCCAGGCATTGTGGGATTGGAAGTGCCCAGGCTGAGTGGAGTGAATGTGCCCAGGCTGAGTGGAGTGGAGGTGCCCGGGCCGAGTGGAGTGCAGGTTCCCAGGCAGAGTGGGACTGGAAGTGCCCAGGCTGAGTGGAGTGAATGTGCCCAGGCTGAGTGGAGTGGAGGTGCCCGGGCCGAGTGGAGTGCAGGTTCCCAGGCAGAGTGGGACTGGAAGTGCCCAGGCTGAGTGGAGTGAATGTGCCCAGGCTGAGTGGAGTGGAGATGCCCAGGCCGAGTGGAGTGCAGGTTCCCAGGCAGAGTGGGATTGGAAGTGGCCAGGCTGAGTGGAGTGAATGTGCCCAGGCTGAGTGGAGTGGAGGTGCCCAGGCTGAGTGGAGTTGGTGTTCCCTGGCAGAGTGGGACTGGAAGTGCCAAGGCTGAGTGGAGTGAATGTACCCAGGCTGAGAGGAGTGGAGGTGCCCAGGCCAAGTGGAGTGCAGGTTCCCAGGCAGAGTGGGACTGGAAGTGCCCAGGCGGAGTGGAGTGAATGTGCCCAGGCTGAATGGTAGTCAATGTGCCTAGACAGAGTGGAGTGAATGTGCCCGGCCGCCGGAGCCCGAAACGTGCGTTTCCCCATTGCCTTGAATGGGCGCGGAGAGAGGGGGGCGCTTTTTGGCTCGTGGCGCGGGCACCGTTGCGCCAAAGCGTCAAGTGTCACACCTCCCCGTGCTCGGGGCGGCCCCTTGGAGCTACTGGCTGGGTCTGGAGGGGCTGCGAGGCCGCCCAGGAGAACGGTTCCAAACCCCGTTCCGATCGGACGAGAATTGAGGGCGGGACACAGTTCCGCGGTTCACTTTCCGCCCGGGCAAAGGGCCTATAACTTGCGGCGGGAGGGCTTAAGAGTGGGCCCCCGCGAGTCGGGTGGAGAGCCGGGTGTGGAGAGGAGTAGCGGAGGTTCCCAGTCAGAGTGGGAGTGGAGGTTCCTGGGCAGAGTGGGACTGGAAGTGCCCAGGCTGAGTGGAGTGAATGTGCCCTGGCTGAGTGGAGTGAATGTGCCCAGGCTGAGTGGAGTGAATGTGCCCAGGCTGAGTGGAGTGAATGTGCCCAGGCTGAGTGGAGAGAATGTGCCCAGGCTGAGTGGATTGGAGGTGCCCAGGCTGAGTGGAGTGCAGGTTCCCAGGCAGAGAGGGACTGGAAGTGCCCTGGCTGAGTGGAGTGAATGTGCCCAGGCTGCGTGGAGTGGAGGTTCCCAGGCTGAGTGGAGTGCAGGCTCCCAGCAGAGTGGGACTGGAAGTGCCCAGGCTGAGTGGAGTGAATGTGCCCAGGCTGAGTGGAGTGAATGTGCCCAGGCAGAGTGGAGTGAATGTGCCCAGGCTGAGTGGAGTGGAGGTGCCCAGGCCGAGTGGAGTGCAGGTTCCCAGGCAGAGTGGGACTGGAAGTGCCCAGGCTGAGTGGAGTGAATGTGCCCAGGCTGAGTGGAGTGAATGATCCCAGGCTGAATGGGAGTCAATGTGCCTAGACAGAGTGGAGTGAATGTGCCCAGGCTGAGTGTAGTGGAGGTGCCCAGGCTGAGTGGAGTTGGGGTTCCCAGGCAGAGAGGGACTGGAAGTGCCCTGGCTGAGTGGAGTGAATGTGCCCAGGCTGCGTGGAGTGGAGGTTCCCAGGCTGAGTGGAGTGCAGGCTCCCAGCAGAGTGGGACTGGAAGTGCCCAGGCTGAGTGGAGTGAATGTACCCAGGCTGAGTGGAGTGAATGTTCCCAGGCAGAGTGGAGTGAATGTGCCCAGGCTGAGTGGAGTGAATGTGCCCAGGCTGAGTGGAGTGGAGGTGCCCAGGCTGAGTGGAGTGCAGGTTCCCAGGCAGAGTGGGACTGGAAGTGCCCAGGCTGAGTGGAGTGAATGTGCCCAGGCTGAGTGGAGTGAATGATCCCAGGCTGAATGGGAGTCAATGTGCCTAGACAGAGTGGAGTGAATGTGCCCAGGCTGAGTGGAGTGGAGGTGCCCAGGCTGAGTGGAGTTGGGGTTCCCAGGCAGAGAGGGACTGGAAGTGCCCTGGCTGAGTGGAGTGAATGTGCCCAGGCTGCGTGGAGTGGAGGTTCCCAGGCTGAGTGGAGTGCAGGCTCCCAGCAGAGTGGGACTGGAAGTGCCCAGGCTGAGTGGAGTGAATGTGCCCAGGCTGAGTGGAGTGAATGTGCCCAGGCAGAGTGGAGTGAATGTGCCCAGGCTGAGTGGAGTGGAGGTGCCCAGGCCGAGTGGAGTGCAGGTTCCCAGGCAGAGTGGGACTGGAAGTGCCCAGGCTGAGTGGAGTGAATGTGCCCAGGCTGAGTGGAGTGAATGATCCCAGGCTGAATGGGAGTCAATGTGCCTAGACAGAGTGGAGTGAATGTGCCCAGGCTGAGTGTAGTGGAGGTGCCCAGGCTGAGTGGAGTTGGGGTTCCCAGGCAGAGAGGGACTGGAAGTGCCCTGGCTGAGTGGAGTGAATGTGCCCAGGCTGCGTGGAGTGGAGGTTCCCAGGCTGAGTGGAGTGCAGGCTCCCAGCAGAGTGGGACTGGAAGTGCCCAGGCTGAGTGGAGTGAATGTACCCAGGCTGAGTGGAGTGAATGTTCCCAGGAAGAGTGGAGTGAATGTGCCCAGGCTGAGTGGAGTGAATGTGCCCAGGCTGAGTGGAGTGGAGGTGCCCAGGCAGAGTGGGACTGGAAGTGCCCAGGCTGAGTGGAGTAATGTACCGAGGCTGAGTGAAGTGCAGGTGCCCAGGCTGAGAGGAGTGCAGGTTCCCAGGCAGAGTGGGATTGGAAGTGCCCAGGCTGAGTGGAGTGAATGTGCCCAGGCTGAGTGGAGTGGAGGTGCCCAGGCCGAGTGGAGTGCAGGTTCCCAGGCAGAGTGGGACTGGAAGTGCCCAGGCTGAGTGGAGTGAATGTGCCGAGGCTGAGTGGAGTGAATGATCCCAGGCTGAATGGGAGTCAATGTGCCTAGACAGAGTGGAGTGAATGTGCCCAGGCTGAGTGGAGTGGAGGTGCCCAGGCTGAGTGGAGTTGGGGTTCCCAGGCAGAGAGGGACTGGAAGTGCCCTGGCTGAGTGCAGTGAATGTGCCCAGGCTGCGTGGAGTGGAGGTTCCCAGGCTGAGTGGAGTGCAGGCTCCCAGCAGAGTGGGACTGGAAGTGCCCAGGCTGAGTGGAGTGAATGTACCCAGGCTGAGTGGAGTGAATGTTCCCAGGCAGAGTGGAGTGAATGTGCCCAGGCTGAGTGGAGTGAATGTGCCCAGGCTGAGTGGAGTGGAGGTGCCCAGGCTGAGTGGAGTGCAGGTTCCCAGGCAGAGTGGGACTGGAAGTGCCCAGGCTGAGTGGAGTGGAGGTGCCCAGGCCAAGTGGAGTGCAGGTTCCCAGGCAGAGTGGGACTGGAAGTGCCCAGGCTGAGTGGACTGAATGTGCCCAGGCTGAGTGGAGTGGAGGTGCCCAGGCTGAGTGGAGTTGGGGTTCCCTGGCAGAGTGGGACTGGAAGTGCCAAGGCTGAGTGGAGTGAAGGTGCCCAGGCTGAATGGAGTGGAGGTGCCCAGGCTGAGTGGAGTGCAGGTTCCCAGGCAGAGTGGGATTGGAAGTGCCCAGGCTGAGTGGAGTGAATGTGCCCAGGCTGAGTGGAGTGGAGGTGCCCAGGCTGAGTGGAGTTGGGGTTCCCTGGCAGAGTGGAACTGGAAGTGCCCAGGCTGAGTGGAGTGAATGTGCCCAGGCTGAGTGGAGTGCAGGTGCCCAGGCTGAGTGGAGTTGGGGTTCCCTGGCAGAGTGGGACTGGAAGTGCCAACGCTGAGTGGAGTGAATGTGCCCAGGCTGAGTGGAGTGGAGGTGCCCAGGCTGAGTGGAGTGCTGGTACCCAGGCAGAGTGGGATTGGAAGTGCCCAGGCTGAGTGGAGTAATGTACCGAGGCTGAGTGGAGTGCAGGTGCCCAGGCTGAGAGGAGTGCAGGTTCCCAGGCAGAGTGGGATTGGAAGTGCCCAGGCTGAGTTGAGTGAATGTGCCCAGGCTGAGTGGAGTGGAGGTGCCCAGGCCGAGTGGAGTACAGGTTCCCAGGCAGAGTGGGACTGGAAGTGCCCAGGCTGAGTGGAGTGAATGTGCCCAGGCTGAGTGGAGTGAATGATCCCAGGCTGAATGGGAGTCAATGTGCCTAGACAGAGTGGAGTGAATGTGCCCAGGCTGAGTGGAGTGGAGGTGCCCAGGCTGAGTGGAGTTGGGGTTCCCAGGCAGAGAGGGACTGGAAGTGCCCTGGCTGAGTGGAGTGAATGTGCCCAGGCTGCGTGGAGTGGAGGTTCCCAGGCTGAGTGGAGTGCAGGCTCCCAGCAGAGTGGGACTGGAAGTGCCCAGGCTGAGTGGAGTGAATGTACCCAGGCTGAGTGGAGTGAATGTTCCCAGGCAGAGTGGAGTGAATGTGCCCAGGCTGAGTGGAGTGGAGGTGCCCAGGCTGAGTGGAGTGCAGGTTCCCAGGCAGAGTGGGACTGGAAGTGCCCAGGCTGAGTGGAGTGAATGTGCCCAGGCTGAATGGAGTGGAGGTGCCCAGGCTGAGTGGAGTGCAGGTTCCCAGGCAGAGTGGGATTGGAAGTGCCCAGGCTGAGTGGAGTGAATGTGCCCAGGCTGAGTGGAGTGGAGGTGCCCAGGCTGAATGGAGTTGGGGTTCCCTGGCAGAGTGGAACTGGAAGTGCCAACGGTGAGTGGAGTGAATGTGCCCAGGCTGAGTGGAGTGGAAGTGCCCAGGCTGAGTGGAGTTGGGGTTCCCTGGCAGAGTGGGACTGGAAGTGCCAACGCTGATTGGAGTGAATGTGCCCAGGCGGAGTGGAGTGGAGGTGCCCAGGCTGAGTGGAGCGCTGGTTCCCAGGCAGAGTGGGATTGGAAGTGCCCAGGCTGAGTGGAGTAATGTACCCAGGCTGAGTGGAGTGCAGGTGCCCAGGCTGAGAGGAGTGCAGGTTTCCAGGCAGAGTGGGATTGGAAGTGCCCAGGCTGAGTGGAGTGAATGTGCCCAGGCTGAGTGGAGTGGAGGTGCCCAGGCCGAGTGGAGTGCAGGTTCCCAGGCAGAGTGGGACTGGAAGTGCCCAGGCTGAGTGGACTGAATGTACCCAGGCTGAGTGGAGTGGAGGTGCCCAGGCTGAGTGGAGTTGGGGTTCCCTGGCAGAGTGGGACTGATAGTGCCAAGGCTGAGTGGAGTTAATGTGCCCAGGCTGAGTGGAGTGGAGATGCCCAGGCCGAGTGGAGTGCAGGTTCCCAGGCAGAGTGGGATTGGAAGTGCCCAGGCTGAGTGGAGTGAATGTACACAGGCTGAGTGGAGTGGAGGTTCCCAGGCTGAGTGGAGTGCAGGTTCCCAGGCAGAGTGGGATTGGAAGTGCCCAGGCTGAGTGGAGTGAATGTACCCAGGCTGAGTGGAGTGGAGGTGCCCAGGCTGAGTGGAGTTGGTGTTCCCTGGCAGAGTGGGACTGGAAGTGCCAAGGCTGAGTGGAGTGAATGTGCCCAGGCTGAGTGGAGTGGAGGTGCCCAGGCCGAGTGGAGTGCAGGTTCCCAGGCAGAGTGGGACTGGAAGTGCCCAGGCGGAGTGGAGTGAATGTGCCCAGGCTGAATGGTAGTCAATGTGCCTAGACAGAGTGGAGTGAATGTGCCCGGCCGCCGGAGCCCGAAACGTGCGTTTCCCCATTGCCTTGAATGGGCGCGGAGAGAGGGGGGCGCTTTTTGGCTCGTGGCGCGGGCACCGTTGCGCCAAAGCGTCAAGTGTCACACCTCCCCGTGCTCGGGGCGGCCCCTTGGAGCTACTGGCTGGGTCTGGAGGGGCTGCGAGGCCGCCCAGGAGAACGGTTCCAAACCCCGTTCCGATCGGACGAGAATTGAGGGCGGGACACAGTTCCGCGGTTCACTTTCCGCCCGGGCAAAGGGCCTATAACTTGCGGCGGGAGGGCTTAAGAGTGGGCCCCCGCGAGTCGGGTGGAGAGCCGGGTGTGGAGAGGAGTAGCGGAGGTTCCCAGTCAGAGTGGGAGTGGAGGTTCCTGGGCAGAGTGGGACTGGAAGTGCCCAGGCTGAGTGGAGTGAATGTGCCCTGGCTGAGTGGAGTGAATGTGCCCAGGCTGAGTGGAGTGAATGTGCCCAGGCTGAGTGGAGTGAATGTGCCCAGGCTGAGTGGAGAGAATGTGCCCAGGCTGAGTGGATTGGAGGTGCCCAGGCTGAGTGGAGTGCAGGTTCCCAGGCAGAGTGGGACTGGAAGTGCCCAGGCTGAGTGGAGTGAATGTGCCCAGGCTGAGTGGAGTGAATGATCCCAGGCTGAATGGGAGTCAATGTGCCTAGACAGAGTGGAGTGAATGTGCCCAGGCTGAGTGGAGTGGAGGTGCCCAGGCTGAGTGGAGTTGGGGTTCCCAGGCAGAGAGGGACTGGAAGTGCCCTGGCTGAGTGGAGTGAATGTGCCCAGGCTGCGTGGAGTGGAGGTTCCCAGGCTGAGTGGAGTGCAGGCTCCCAGCAGAGTGGGACTGGAAGTGCCCAGGCTGAGTGGAGTGAATGTGCCCAGGCTGAGTGGAGTGAATGTGCCCAGGCAGAGTGGAGTGAATGTGCCCAGGCTGAGTGGAGTGGAGGTGCCCAGGCCGAGTGGAGTGCAGGTTCCCAGGCAGAGTGGGACTGGAAGTGCCCAGGCTGAGTGGAGTGAATGTGCCCAGGCTGAGTGGAGTGAATGATCCCAGGCTGAATGGGAGTCAATGTGCCTAGACAGAGTGGAGTGAATGTGCCCAGGCTGAGTGTAGTGGAGGTGCCCAGGCTGAGTGGAGTTGGGGTTCCCAGGCAGAGAGGGACTGGAAGTGCCCTGGCTGAGTGGAGTGAATGTGCCCAGGCTGCGTGGAGTGGAGGTTCCCAGGCTGAGTGGAGTGCAGGCTCCCAGCAGAGTGGGACTGGAAGTGCCCAGGCTGAGTGGAGTGAATGTACCCAGGCTGAGTGGAGTGAATGTTCCCAGGCAGAGTGGAGTGAATGTGCCCAGGCTGAGTGGAGTGAATGTGCCCAGGCTGAGTGGAGTGGAGGTGCCCAGGCTGAGTGGAGTGCAGGTTCCCAGGCAGAGTGGGACTGGAAGTGCCCAGGCTGAGTGGAGTAATGTACCGAGGCTGAGTGAAGTGCAGGTGCCCAGGCTGAGAGGAGTGCAGGTTCCCAGGCAGAGTGGGATTGGAAGTGCCCAGGCTGAGTGGAGTGAATGTGCCCAGGCTGAGTGGAGTGGAGGTGCCCAGGCCGAGTGGAGTGCAGGTTCCCAGGCAGAGTGGGACTGGAAGTGCCCAGGCTGAGTGGAGTGAATGTGCCCAGGCTGAGTGGAGTGAATGATCCCAGGCTGAATGGGAGTCAATGTGCCTAGACAGAGTGGAGTGGAGGTGCCCAGGCTGAGTGGAGTTGGGGTTCCCAGGCAGAGAGGGACTGGAAGTGCCCTGGCTGAGTGCAGTGAATGTGCCCAGGCTGCGTGGAGTGGAGGTTCCCAGGCTGAGTGGAGTGCAGGCTCCCAGCAGAGTGGGACTGGAAGTGCCCAGGCTGAGTGGAGTGAATGTACCCAGGCTGAGTGGAGTGAATGTTCCCAGGCAGAGTGGAGTGAATGTGCCCAGGCTGAGTGGAGTGAATGTGCCCAGGCTGAGTGGAGTGGAGGTGCCCAGGCTGAGTGGAGTGATGGTTCCCAGGCAGAGTGGGACTGGAAGTGCCCAGGCTGAGTGGAGTGGAGGTGCCCAGGCCGAGTGGAGTGCAGGTTCCCAGGCAGAGTGGGACTGGAAGTGCCCAGGCTGAGTGGACTGAATGTGCCCAGGCTGAGTGGAGTGGAGGTGCCCAGGCTGAGTGGAGTTGGGGTTCCCTGGCAGAGTGGAACTGGAAGTGCCAACGGTGAGTGGAGTGAATGTGCCCAGGCTGAGTGGAGTGGAGGTGCCCAGGCTGAGTGGAGTTGGGGTTCCCTGGCAGAGTGGGACTGGAAGTGCCAACGCTGATTGGAGTGAATGTGCCCAGGCGGAGTGGAGTGGAGGTGCCCAGGCTGAGTGGAGCGCTGGTTCCCAGGCAGAGTGGGATTGGAAGTGCCCAGGCTGAGTGGAGTAATGTACCCAGGCTGAGTGGAGTGCAGGTGCCCAGGCTGAGAGGAGTGCAGGTTTCCAGGCAGAGTGGGATTGGAAGTGCCCAGGCTGAGTGGAGTGAATGTGCCCAGGCTGAGTGGAGTGGAGGTGCCCAGGCCGAGTGGAGTGCAGGTTCCCAGGCAGAGTGGGACTGGAAGTGCCCAGGCTGAGTGGACTGAATGTACCCAGGCTGAGTGGAGTGGAGGTGCCCAGGCTGAGTGGAGTTGGGGTTCCCTGGCAGAGTGGGACTGATAGTGCCAAGGCTGAGTGGAGTTAATGTGCCCAGGCTGAGTGGAGTGGAGATGCCCAGGCCGAGTGGAGTGCAGGTTCCCAGGCAGAGTGGGATTGGAAGTGCCCAGGCTGAGTGGAGTGAATGTACACAGGCTGAGTGGAGTGGAGGTGCCCAGGCTGAGTGGAGTGCAGGTTCCCAGGCAGAGTGGGATTGGAAGTGCCCAGGCTGAGTGGAGTGAATGTGCCCAGGCTGAGTGGAGTGGAGGTGCCCAGGCTGAGTGGAGTTGGGGTTCCCTGGCAGAGTGGGACTGGAAGTGCCAAGGCTGAGTGGAGTGAATGTGCCCAGGCTGAGTGGAGTGGAGGTGCCCAGGCCGAGTGGAGTGCAGGTTCCCAGGCAGAGTGGGACTGGAAGTGCCCAGGCGGAGTGGAGTGAATGTGCCCAGGCTGAATGGGAGTCAATGTGCCTAGACAGAGTGGAGTGAATGTGCCCAGCCGCCGGACCCCGAAACGTGCGTTTCCCCATTGCCTTGAATGGGCGCGGAGAGAGGGGGGCGCTTTTTGGCTCGTGGCGCGGGCACCGTTCCGCCAAAGCGTCAAGTGTCACCCCTCCCCGTGCTCGGGGCGGCCCCTTGGAGCTAACTGGCTGGGTCTGGAGGGGCTGCGAGGCCGCCCAGGAGAACGGGTCCAAACCGCGTTCCGATCGGACGAGAATTGAGGGCGGGACACAGTTCCGCGGTTCACTTTCCGCCCGGGCAAAGGGCCTATAACTTGCGGCGGGAGGGCTTAAGAGTGGGCCCTTGTGAGTCGGGTGGAGAGCCGGGTGTGGAGAGGAGTAGCGGAGGTTCCCAGTCAGAGTGGGAGTGGAGGTTCCTGGGCAGAGTGTGGGACTGGAAGTGCCCAGGCTGAGTGGAGTGAATGTGCCCTGGCTGAGTGGAGTGAATGTGCCCAGGCTGAGTGGAGTGAATGTGCCCAGGCTGAGTGGAGTGAATGTGCCCAGGCTGAGTGGAGTGGAGGTGCCCAGGCTGAGTGGAGTGCAGGCACCCAGGCAGAGTGGGATTGGAAGTGCCCAGGCTGAGTGGAGTGAATGTGCCCAGGCTGAGTGGAGTGGAGGTGCCCAGGCAGAGTGGGATTGGAAGTGCCCAGGCTGAGTGGAGTGAATGTGCCCAGGCTGAGTGGAGTGGAGGTGCCCAGGCTGAGTGGAGTTGGGGTTCCCTGGCAGAGTGGGACTGGAAGTGCCAAGGCTGAGTGGAGTCAATGTGCCCAGGCTGAGTGGAGTGGAGGTGCCCAGGCCGAGTGGAGTGCAGGTTCCCAGGCAGAGTGGGACTGGAAGTGCCCAGGCGGAGTGGAGTGAATGTGCCCAGGCTGAATGGAGTGGAGGTGCCCAGGCTGAGTGGAGTGGAGATGCCCAGGCCGAGTGGAGTGCAGGTTCCCAGGCAGAGTGTGACTGAAAGTGCCCAGGCTGAGTGGAGTGAATGTGCCCAGGCTGAATGGAGTGAATGTGCCCAGGCTGCGTGGAGTGGAGGTTCCCAGGCTGAGTGGAGTGCAGGTTCCCAGCAGAGTGGGACTGGAAGTGCCCAGGCTGAGTGGAGTGAATGTGCCCAGGCTGAGTGGAGTGAATGTGCCCAGGCAGAGTGGAGTGAATGTGCCCAGGCTGAGTGGAGTGGGAGTGCCCAGGCTGAGTGGAGTGAATGTGGCCAGGCTGAGTGGAGTGAATGTGCCCAGGCTGAGTGGAGTGAATGTGCCCAGGCAGAGTGGAGTGAATGTGCCCAGGCTGAGTGGAGTGGAGGTGCCCAGGCTGAGTGGAGTGCAGGTTCCCAGGCAGAGTGGGACTGGAAGTGCCCAGGCTGAGTGGAGTGAATGTGCCCAGGCTGAGAGGAGTGGAGGTGCCCTGGCTGAGTGGAGTTGGGGGTCCCTGGCAGAGTGGGACTGGAAGTGCCAAGGCTGAGTGGAGTGAATGTGCCCAGGCTGAGTGGAGTGGAGGTGCCCAGGCTGAGTGGAGTGCAGGTTCCCAGGCAGAGTGGGATTGGAAGTGCCCAGGCTGAGTGGAGTGAATGTACCCAGGCTGAGTGGAGTGGAGGTGCCCAGGCTGAGTGGAGTGCAGGTTCCCAGGCAGAGTGGGATTGGAAGTGCCCAGGCTGAGTGGAGTGAATGTGCCCAGGCTGAGTGGAGTGGAGGTGCCCAGGCTGAGTGGAGTTGGGGTTCCCTGGCAGAGTGGGACTGGAAGTGCCAAGGCTGAGTGGAGTGAATGTGCCCAGGCTGAGTGGAGTGGAGGTGCCCAGGCCGAGTGGAGTGCAGGTTCCCAGGCAGAGTGGGACTGGAAGTGCCCAGGCGGAGTGGAGTGAATAAGCCCAGGCTGAATGGGAGTCAATGTGCCTAGACAGAGTGGAGTGAATGTGCCCAGCCGCCGGAGCCCGTAACGTGCGTTTCCCCATTGCCTTGAATGGGCGCGGAGAGAGGGGGGCGCTTTTTGGCTCGTGGCGCGGGCACCGTTGCGCCAAAGCGTCAAGTGTCACCCCTCCCCGTGCTCGGGGCGGCCCCTTGGAGCTAACTGGCTGGGTCTGGAGGGGCTGCGAGGCCGCCCAGGAGAACGGGTCCAAACCGCGTTCCGATCGGACGAGAATTGAGGGCGGGACACAGTTCCGCGGTTCACTTTCCGCCCGGGCAAAGGGCCTATTACTTGCGGCGGGAGGGCTTAAGAGTGGGCCCCCGTGAGTCGGGTGGAGAGCCGGGTGTGGAGAGGAGTAGCGGAGGTTCCCAGTCAGAGTGGGAGTGGAGGTTCCTGGGCAGAGAGGGACTGGAAGTGCCCAGGCTGAGTGGAGTGAATGTGCCCTGGCTGAGTGGGGTGAATGTGGCCAGGCTGAGTGGAGTGGAGGTGCCCAGGCTGAGTGGAGTGAATGTGCCCAGGCTGACTGGAGAGAATGTGCCCAGGCTGAGTGGATTGGAGGTGCCCAGGCTGAGTGGAGTGCAGGTTCCCAGGCAGAGTGGGACTGGAAGTGCCCAGGCTGAGTGGAGTGAATGTGCCCAGGCTGAGTGGAGTGGAGGTGCCCAGGCTGAGTGGAGTTGGGGTTCCCTGGCAGAGTGGGACTGGAAGTGCCAAGGCTGAGTGGAGTGAATATGCCCAGGCTGAGTGGAGTGGAGGTGCCCAGGCCGAGTGGAGTGCAGGTTCCCAGGCAGAGTGGGACTGGAAGTGCAAAGGCGGAGTGGAGTGAATGTGCCCAGGCTGAATGGGAGTCAATGTGCCTAGACAGAGTGGAGTGAATGTGCCCGGCCGCCGGAGCCCGAAACGTGCGTTTCCCCATATCCTTGAATGGGCGCGGAGAGAGGGGGGCGCTTTTTGGCTCGTGGCGCGGGCACCGTTGCGCCAAAGCGTCAAGTGTCACACCTCCCCGTGCTCGGGGCGGAACCTTGGAGCTAACTGGCTGGGTCTGGAGGGGCTGCGAGGCCGCCCAGGAGAACGGGTCCAAACCGCGTTCCGATCGGACGAGAATTGAGGGCGGGACACAGTTCCGCGGTTCACTTTCCGCCCGGGCAAAGGGCCTATAACTTGCGGCGGGAGGGCTTAAGAGTGGGCCCCCGCGAGTCGGGTGGAGAGCCGGGTGTGGAGAGGAGTAGCGGAGGTTCCCAGTCAGAGTGGGAGTGGAGGTTCCTGGGCAGAGTGGGACTGGAAGTGCCCAGGCTGAGTGGAGTGAATGTGCCCTGGCTGAGTGGAGTGAATGTGGCCAGGCTGAGTGGAGTGGAGGTGCCCAGGCTGACTGGAGAGAATGTGCCCAGGCTGAGTGGATTGGAGGTGCCCAGGCTGAGTGGAGTGCAGGTTCCCAGGCAGAGTGGGACTGGAAGTGCCCAGGCTGAGTGGAGTGAATGTGCCCAGGCTGAGTGGAGTGGAGGTGCCCAGGCTGAGTGGAGTTGGGGTTCCCTGGCAGAGTGGGACTGGAAGTGCCAAGGCTGAGTGGAGTGAATATGCCCAGGCTGAGTGGAGTGGAGGTGCCCAGGCCGAGTGGAGTGCAGGTTCCCAGGCAGAGTGGGACTGGAAGTGCAAAGGCGGAATGGAGTGAATGTGCCCAGGCTGAATGGGAGTCAATGTGCCTAGACAGAGTGGAGTGAATGTGCCCGGCCGCCGGAGCCCGAAACGTGCGTTTCCCCATATCCTTGAATGGGCGCGGAGAGAGGGGGGCGCTTTTTGGCTCGTGGCGCGGGCACCGTTGCGCCAAAGCGTCAAGTGTCACACCTCCCCGTGCTCGGGGCGGAACCTTGGAGCTAACTGGCTGGGTCTGGAGGGGCTGCGAGGCCGCCCAGGAGAACGGGTCCAAACCGCGTTCCGATCGGACGAGAATTGAGGGCGGGACACAGTTCCGCGGTTCACTTTCCGCCCGGGCAAAGGGCCTATAACTTGCGGCGGGAGGGCTTAAGAGTGGGCCCCCGCGAGTCGGGTGGAGAGCCGGGTGTGGAGAGGAGTAGCGGAGGTTCCCAGTCAGAGTGGGAGTGGAGGTTCCTGGGCAGAGTGGGACTGGAAGTGCCCAGGCTGAGTGGAGTGAATGTGCCCTGGCTGAGTGGAGTGAATGTGGCCAGGCTGAGTGGAGTGAATGTGCCCAGGCTGAGTGGAGTGAATGTGCCCAGGCTGAGTGGAGAGAATGTGCCCAGGCTGAGTGGATTGGAGGTGCCCAGGCTGAGTGGAGTGCAGGTTCCCAGGCAGAGTGGGATTGGAAGTGCCCAGGCTGAGTGGAGTGAATGTGCCCAGGCTGAGTGGAGAGAATGTGCCCAGGCTGAGTGGATTGGAGGTGCCCAGGCTGAGTGGAGTGCAGGTTCCCAGGCAGAGTGGGATTGGAAGTGCCCAGGCTGAGTGGAGTGAATATGCCCAGGCTGAGTGGAGTGAATGTGCCCAGGCTGAGTGGAGTGAATGTGCCCAGGCTGAGTGGATTGGAGGTGCCCAGGCTGAGTGGAGTGCAGGTTCCCAGGCAGAGTGGAGTGCAGGTTCCCAGGCAGAGTGGGATTGGAAGTGCCCAGGCTGAGTGGAGTGAATGTGCCCAGGCTGAGTGGAGTAAATGTGCCCAGGCTGAGTGGACTGAATGTGCCCAGGCTGAGTGGAGTGGAGGTGCCCAGGCTGAGTGGAGTGCAGGGTCCCAGGCAGAGTGGGACTGGAAGTGCCCAGGCTGAGTGGAGTGATTGTGTCCAGGCTGAGTGGAGTGGAGGTGCCCAGGCTGAGTGGAGTTGGGGTTCCCTGGCAGAGTGGGACTGGAAGTGCCAAGGCTGAGTGGAGTGAATGTGCCCAGGCTGAGTGGAGTGGAGGTGCCCAGGCTGAGTGGAGTGCAGGTTCCCAGGCAGAGTGGGATTGGAAGTGCCCAGGCTGAGTGGAGTGAATGTGCCCAGGCTGAGTGGAGTGGAGGTGCCCAGGCTGAGTGGAGTTGGGGTTCCCAGGCAGAGTGGGATTGGAAGTGCCCAGGCTGAGTGGAGTGAATGTACCCAGGCTGAGTGGAGTGGAGGTGCCCAGGCTGAGTGGAGTGCAGGTTCCCAGGCAGAGTGGGATTGGAAGTGCCCAGGCTGAGTGGAGTGAATGTGCCCAGGCTGATTGGAGTGGAGGTGCCCAGGCTGAGTGGAGTAGGGGTTCCCTGGCATAGTGGGACTGGAAGTGCCAAGGCTGAGTGGAGTGAATGTACCCAGGCTGAGTGGAGTGGAGGTTCCCAGGCTGAGTGGAGTGCAGGTTCCCAGGCAGAGTGGGATTGGAAGTGCCCAGGCTGACTGGAGTGAATGTACCCAGGCTGAGTGGAGTGGAGGTGCCCAGGCTGAGTGGAGTGCAGGTTCCCAGGCAGAGTGGGACTGGAAGTGCCCAGGCTGATTGGAGTTAATGTCCCCAGGCTGAGTGGAGTGCATGTGCCCAGGCTGAGCGTAGTGCAGGTTCCCAGGCAGAGTGGGATTGGAAGTGCCCAGGCTGAGTGGAGTGAATGTGCCCAGGCTGAGTGGAGTGGAGGTGCCAAGGCCGAGTGGAGTGCAGGTTCCCAGGCAGAGTGGGACTGGAAGTGCCCAGGCGGAGTGGAGTGAATGTGCCCAGGCTGCACTGGAGTCAATGTGCCTAGACAGAGTGGAGTGAATGTGCCCGGCCACCGGAGCCCGAAACGTGCGTTTCCCCATTGCCTTGAATGGGCGCGGAGAGAGGGGGGGGCTTTTTGGCTCGTGGCGCGGGCACCGTTGCGCCAAACCGTTAAGTGTCACACCTCCCCGTGCTCGGGGCGGCCCCTTGGAGCAAACTGGCCGGGTCGGCAGGGGCTGCGAGGTTGCCCAGGAGAACGGGTCCAAACCGCGTTCCGATCGGACGAGAATTGAAGGCGGGGCACAGTTCCGCGGTTCACTTTCCGCCCGGGCAAAGGGCCTATAACTTGCGGCGGGAGGGCTTAAGAGTGGGCCCCCCCGAGTCGGGTGGAGAGCCGGGTGTGGAGAGGAGTTGCGGAGGTTCCCAGGCAGAGTGGGAGTGGAGGTTCCTGGGCAGAGTGGGACTGGAAGTGCCCAGGCTGAGTGGAGTGAATGTGCCCAGGCTGAGTGGAGTGAATGTGCCCAGGCTGAGTGGAGTGAATGTGCCCAGGCTGAGTGGAGTGGAGGTGCCCAGGCTGAGTGGAGTGCAGGTTCCCAGGCAGAGTGGGACTGGAAGTGCCCAGGCTGAGTGGAGTGAATGTGCCCAGGCTGAATGGAGTGGAGGTGCCCAGGCTGAGTGGAGTGCAGGTTCCCAGGCAGAGTGGGATTGGAAGTGCCCAGGCTGAGTGGAGTGAATGTACCCAGGCTGAGTGGAGTGGAGGTGCCCAGGCTGAGTGGAGTGCAGGTTCCCAGGCAGAGTGGGATTGGAAGTGCCCAGGCTGAGTGGAGTGAATGTGCCCAGGCTGAGTGGAGTGCAGGTGCCCAGGCTGAGTGGAGTTGGGGTTCCCTGGCAGAGCGGGACTGGAAGTGCCAAGGCTGAGTGGAGTGAATGTACCCAGGCTGAGTGGAGTGGAGGTGCCCAGGCTGAGTGGAGTGCAGGTTCCCAGGCAGAGTCGGATTGGAAGTGCCCAGGCTGAGTGGAGTGAATGTACCCAGGCTGAGTGGAGTGCAGGTGCCCAGGCTGAGTGGAGTGCAGGTTCCCAGGCAGAGTGGGATTGGAAGTGCCCAGGCTGAGTGGAGTCAATGTCCCCAGGCTGAGTGGAGTGCATGTGCCCAGGCTGAGCGGAGTGCAGGTTCCCAGGCAGAGTGGGATTGGAAGTGCCCAGGCTGAGTGGAGTGATTGTGCCCAGGCTGAGTGGAGTGGAGGTGCCCAGGCCGAGTGGAGTGCAGGTTCCCAGGCAGAGTGGGACTGGAAGTGCCCAGGCGGAGTGGAGTGAATGTGCCCAGGGTGAACTGGAGTCAATGTGCCTAGACAGAGTGGAGTGAATGTGGCCAGGCTGAGTGGAGTGCAGGTTCCCAGGCTGAGTGGGATTGGAAGAGCCCAGGCTGAGTGGAGTAAATGTGCCCAGGCTGAGTGGAGTGGAGGTGCCGAGGCCGAGTGGAGTGCAGGTTCCCAGGCAGAGTGGAGTGCAGGTTCCCAGGCAGAGTGGGATTGGAAGTGCCCAGGCTGAGTGGAGTGAATGTGCCCAGGCTGAGTGGAGTGGAGGTGCCCAGGCTGAGTGGAGTGGAAGTGCCCAGGCTGAGTGGAGTGAATGTACCCAGGCTGAGTGGGACTGAATGTACCCAGGCTGAGTGGGACTGAATGTGCCCAGGCTGAGTGGAGTGGAGGTGCCCAGGCTGAGTGGAGTGAAGGTTCCCAGGCAGAGTGGGACTGGAAGTGCCCAGGCTGAGTGGAGTGAATGTACCCAGGATTAGTGGAGTGGAGGTGCCCAGGCTGAGTGGAGTGCAGGTTCCCAGGCAGAGTGGGATTGGAAGTGCCCAGGCTGAGTGAGGTGAATGTGCCCAGGCTGAGTGGAGTGGAGGTGCCCAGGCTGAGTGGAGTTGGGGTTCCCTGGCAGAGTGGGACTGGAAGTGCCAAGGCTGAGTGGAGTGAATGTACCCAGGCTGAGTGGAGTGGAGGTGCCCAGGCTGAGTGGAGTGGAGGTGCCCAGGCTGAGTGGAGTGAAGGTTCCCAGGCAGAGTGGGATTGGAAGTGCCCAGGCTGAGTGGAGTGAATGTGCCCAGGCTGAGTGGAGTGGAGGTGCCCAGACTGAGTGGAGTTGGGGTTCCCTGGCAGAGTGGGATTGGAAGTGCCCAGGCTGAGTGGAGTGAATGTACCCAGGCTGAGTGGAGTGGAGGTGCCCAGGCTGAGTGGAGTGCAGGTTCCCAGGCAGAGTGGGATTGGAAGTGCCCAGGCTGAGTGGAGTGAATGTGCCCAGGCTGAGTGGAGTGGAGGTGCCCAGGCTGAGTGGAGTTGGGGTTCCCTGGCAGAGTGGGACTGGAAGTGCCCAGGCAGAGTGGAGTGAATGTGCCCAGGCTCAATGGGAGTCAATGTGCCTAGACAGAGTGGAGTGAATGTGCCCGGCCGCCGGAGCCCGAAATGTGCGTTTCCCCATTGCCTTGAATGGGCGCGGAGAGAGGGGGGCGCTTTTTGGCTCGTGGCGCGGGCACCGTTGCGCCAAAGCGTCAAGTGTCACACCTCCCCGTGCTCGGGGCGGCCCCTTGGAGCTAACTGGCCGGGACTGGAGGGGCTGCGAGGCCGCCCAGCTGAACGGGTCCAAACCGCGTTCCGATCGGACGAGAATTGAGGGCGGGGCACAGTTCCGCGGTTCACTTTCCGCCCGGGCAAAGGACCTATAACTTGCGGCGGGAGGGCTTAAGAGTGGGCCCCCGCGAGTCGGGTGGAGAGCCGGGTGTGGAGAGGAGTAGCGGAGGTTCCTAGGCAGAGTGGGAGTGGAGGTTCGTGGGCAGAGTGGGACTGGAAGTGCCCAGGCTGAGTGGAGTGAATGTACCCAGGATTAGTGGAGTGGAGGTGCCCAGGCTGAGTGGAGTGCAGGTTCCCAGGCAGAGTGGGATTGGAAGTGCCCAGGCTGAGTGAGGTGAATGTGCCCAGGCTGAGTGGAGTGGAGGTGCCCAGGCTGAGTGGAGTTGGGGTTCCCTGGCAGAGTGGGACTGGAAGTGCCAAGGCTGAGTGGAGTGAATGTACCCAGGCTGAGTGGAGTGGAGGTGCCCAGGCTGAGTGGAGTGGAGGTGCCCAGGCTGAGTGGAGTGAAGGTTCCCAGGCAGAGCTGGATTGGAAGTGCCCAGGCTGAGTGGAGTGAATGTGCCCAGGCTGAGTGGAGTGGAGGTGCCCAGACTGAGTGGAGTTGGGGTTCCCTGGCAGAGTGGGATTGGAAGTGCCCAGGCTGAGTGGAGTGAATGTACCCAGGCTGAGTGGAGTGGAGGTGCCCAGGCTGAGTGGAGTGCAGGTTCCCAGGCAGAGTGGGATTGGAAGTGCCCAGGCTGAGTGGAGTGAATGTGCCCAGGCTGAGTGGAGTGGAGGTGCCCAGGCTGAGTGGAGTTGGGGTTCCCTGTCAGAGTGGGACTGGAAGTGCCAAGGCTGAGTGGAGTGAATGTACCCAGGCTGAGTGGAGTGGAGGTGCCCAGGCTGAGTGGAGTGGAGGTGCCCAGGCTGAGTGGAGTGCAGGTTCCCAGGCAGAGTGGGATTGGAAGTGCCCAGGCTGAGTGGAGTGAATGTGCCCAGCCTGAGTGGAGTGGAGGTGCCCAGGCCGAGTGGAGTGCAGGTTCCCAGGCAGAGTGGGACTGGAAGTGCCCAGGCAGAGTGGAGTGAATGTGCCCAGGCTCAATGGGAGTCAATGTGCCTAGACAGAGTGGAGTGAATGTGCCCGGCCGCCGGAGCCCGAAACGTGCGATTACCCATTGCCTTGAATGGGCGCGGAGAGAGGGGGGCGCTTTTTGGATCGTGGCGCGGGCACCGTTGCGCCAAAGCGTCAAGTGTCACACCTCCCCGTGCTCGGGGCGGCCCCTTGGAGCTAACTGGCCGGGTCTGGAGGGGCTGCGAGGCCGCCCAGGAGAACGGGTCCAAACCGCGTTCCGATCGGACGAGAATTGAGGGCGGGGCACAGTTCCGCGGTTCACTTTCCGCCCGGGCAATGGGCCTATAACTTGCGGCGGGAGGGCTTAAGAGTGGATCCCCGCGAGTCGGGTGGAGAGCCGGGTGTGGAGAGGAGTAGCGGAGGTTCCCAGGCAGAGTGGGAGTGGAGGTTCCTGGGCAGAGTGGGACTGGAAGTGCCCAGGCTGAGTGGAGTGAATGTGCCCAGGCTGAGTGGAGTGAATGTGCCCAGGCTGAGTGGAGTGAATGTGCCCAGGCTGTGTGGATTGGAGGTGCCCAGGCTGAGTGGAGTGCAGGTTCCCAGGCAGAGTGGGACTGGAAGTGCCCAGGCTGAGTCCAGTGAATGTGCCCAGGCTGAATGGAGTGGAGGTGCCCAGGCAGAGTGGGAGTGGAGGTTCCTGGGCAGAGTGGGATTGGAAGTGCCCAGGCTGAGTGGAGTGAATGTGCCCAGGCTGAGTGGAGTGCAGGTTCCCAGGCAGAGTGGGAAGTGCCCAGGCTGAGTGGAGTGAATGTGCCCAGGCTGAGTGGAGTGAATGTGCCAAAGCTGAGTGGAGTGAATGTGCCCAGGCTGAGTGGAGTGGAGGTGCGCAGGCTGAGTGGAGTGAATGTCCCCAGGCTGAGTGGAGTGCATGTGCCCAGGCTGAGTGGAGTGCAGGTTCCCAGGCAGAGTGGGATTGGAAGTGCCCAGGCTGAGTGGAGTGAATATGCCCAGGCTGAGTGGAGTGGAGTTGCCCAGGCTGAGTGGAGTGAATGTGCCCAGGCTGAGTGGATTGGAGGTGCCCAGGCTGAGTGGAGTGCAGGTTCCCAGGCAGAGTGGAGTGCAGGTTCCCAGGCAGAGTGGGATTGGAAGTGCCCAGGCTGAGTGGAGTGAATGTGCCCAGGCTGAGTGGAGTAAATGTGCCCAGGCTGAGTGGAGTGAATGTGCCCAGGCTGAGTGGAGTGGAGGTGCCCAGGCTGAGTGGAGTGCAGGGTCCCAGGCAGAGTGGGACTGGAAGTGCCCAGGCTGAGTGGAGTGAATGTGTCCAGGCTGAGTGGAGTGGAGGTGCCCAGGCTGAGTGGAGTTGGGGTTCCCTGGCAGAGTTGGACTGGAAGTGCCAAGGCTGAGTGGAGTGAATGTGCCCAGGCTGAGTGGAGTGGAGGTGCCCAGGCCGAGTGGAGTGCAGGTTCCCAGGCAGAGTGGGACTGGAAGTGCCCAGGCGGAGTGGAGTGAATGTGCCCAGGCTGAATGGGAGTCAATGTGCCTAGACAGAGTGGAGTGAATGTGCCCAGGCTGAGTGGAGTTGGGGTTCCCTGACAGAGTGGGACTGGAAGTGCCCAGGCTGAGTGGAGTGAATGTGCCCAGGCTGAGTGGAGTGGAGGTGCCCAGGCCGAGTGGAGTGCAGGTTCCCAGGCAGAGTGGGACTGCAAGTGCCCAGGCTGAGTGGAGTGAATGTGTCCAGGCTGAGTGGAGTGGAGGTGCCCAGGCTGAGTGGAGTTGGGGTTCCCTGGCAGAGTGGGACTGGAAGTGCCAAGGCTGAGTGGAGTGAATGTGCCCAGGCTGAGTGGAGTGGAGGTGCCCAGGCCGAGTGGAGTGCAGGTTCCCAGGCAGAGTGGGACTGGAAGTGCCCAGGCGGAGTGGAGTGAATGTGCCCAGGCTGAATGGGAGTCAATGTGCCTAGACAGAGTGGAGTGAAAGTGCCCAGGCTGAGTGGAGTGGAGGTTCCCAGGCAGAGTGGGACTGGAAGTGCCCAGGCGGAGTGGAGTGAATGTGCCCAGGCTGAATGGGAGTCAATGTGCCTAGACAGAGTGGAGTGAATGTGCCCGGCCGCCGGAGCCCGAAACGTGCGTTTCCCCATTGCCTTGAATGGGCGCGGAGAGAGGGGGGCGCTTTTTGGCTCGTGGCGCGGGCACCGTTGCGCCAAAGCGTCAAGTGTCACACCTCCCCGTGCTCGGGGCGGCCCCTTGGAGCTAACTGGCCGGGTCGGGAGGGGCTGCGAGGCCGCCCAGGAGAACGGGTCCAAACCGCGTTCCGATCGGACGAGAATTGAGGGCGGGGCACAGTTCCGCGGTTCACTTTCCGCCCGGGCAACGGGCCTATAACTTGCGGCGGGGGGGCTTAAGAGTGGGCCCCCGCGAGTCAGGTGGAATGACGGGTGTGGAGAGGAGTAGCGGAGGTTCCCAGGCAGAGTGGGAGTGGAGGTTCCTGGGCAGAGTGGGACTGGAAGTGCCCCGGCTGAGTGAAGTGAATGTGCCCAGGCTGAGTGGAGTGAATGTGCCCAGGCTGAGTGGAGTGAATGTGCCCAGGCTGAGTGAAGTGAATGTGCCCAGGCTGAGTGGAGTGAATGTGCCCAGGCTGAGTGGAGTGAATGTGCCCAGGCTGAGTGGAGTGGAGGTGCCCAGGCCGAGTGGAGTGCAGGGTCCCAGGCAGAGTGGGACTGGAAGTGCCCAGGCGGAGTGGAGTGAATGTGCCCAGGCTGTGTGGATTGGAGGTGCCCAGGCTGAGTGGAGTGCAGGTTCCCAGGCAGAGTGGGACTGGAAGTGCCCAGGCTGAGTCCAGTGAATGTGCCCAGGCTGAATGGAGTGGAGGTGCCCAGGCAGAGTGGGAGTGGAGGTTCCTGGGCAGAGTGGGATTGGAAGTGCCCAGGCTGAGTGGAGTGAATGTGCCCAGGCTGAGTGGAGTGCAGGTTCCCAGGCAGAGTGGGAAGTGCCCAGGCTGAGTGGAGTGAATGTGCCCAGGCTGAGTGGAGTGAATGTGCCCAGGCTGAGTGGAGTGAATGTGCCCAGGCTGAGTGGAGTGGAGGTGCCCAGGCTGAGTGGAGTGAATGTCCCCAGGCTGAGTGGAGTGCATGTGCCCAGGCTGAGTGGAGTGCAGGTTCCCAGGCAGAGTGGGATTGGAAGTGCCCAGGCTGAGTGGAGTGAATATGCCCAGGCTGAGTGGAGTGGAGTTGCCCAGGCTGAGTGGAGTGAATGTGCCCAGGCTGAGTGGATTGGAGGTGCCCAGGCTGAGTGGAGTGCAGGTTCCCAGGCAGAGTGGAGTGCAGGTTCCCAGGCAGAGTGGGATTGGAAGTGCCCAGGCTGAGTGGAGTGAATGTGCCCAGGCTGAGTGGAGTAAATGTGCCCAGGCTGAGTGGAGTGAATGTGCCCAGGCTGAGTGGAGTGGAGGTGCCCAGGCTGAGTGGAGTGCAGGGTCCCAGGCAGAGTGGGACTGGAAGTGCCCAGGCTGAGTGGAGTGAATGTGTCCAGGCTGAGTGGAGTGGAGGTGCCCAGGCTGAGTGGAGTTGGGGTTCCCTGGCAGAGTGGGACTGGAAGTGCCAAGGCTGAGTGGAGTGAATGTGCCCAGGCTGAGTGGAGTGGAGGTGCCCAGGCCGAGTGGAGTGCAGGTTCCCAGGCAGAGTGGGACTGGAAGTGCCCAGGCGGAGTGGAGTGAATGTGCCCAGGCTGAATGGGAGTCAATGTGCCTAGACAGAGTGGAGTGAATGTGCCCAGGCTGAGTGGAGTTGGGGTTCCCTGGCAGAGTGGGACTGGAAGTGCCAAGGCTGAGTGGAGTGAATGTGCCCAGGCTGAGTGGAGTGGAGGTGCCCAGGCCGAGTGGAGTGCAGGTTCCCAGGCAGAGTGGGACTGGAAGTGCCCAGGCTGAGTGGAGTGAATGTGTCCAGGCTGAGTGGAGTGGAGGTGCCCAGGCTGAGTGGAGTTGGGGTTCCCTGGCAGAGTGGGACTGGAAGTGCCAAGGCTGAGTGGAGTGAATGTGCCCAGGCTGAGTGGAGTGGAGGTGCCCAGGCCGAGTGGAGTGCAGGTTCCCAGGCAGAGTGGGACTGGAAGTGCCCAGGCGGAGTGGAGTGAATGTGCCCAGGCTGAATGGGAGTCAATGTGCCTAGACAGAGTGGAGTGAAAGTGCCCAGGCTGAGTGGAGTGGAGGTTCCCAGGCAGAGTGGGACTGGAAGTTCCCAGGCGGAGTGGAGTGAATGTGCCCAGGCTGAATGGGAGTCAATGTGCCTAGACAGAGTGGAGTGAATGTGCCCGGCCGCCGGAGCCCGAAACGTGCGTTTCCCCATTGCCTTGAATGGGCGCGGAGAGAGGGGGGCGCTTTTTGGCTCGTGGCGCGGGCACCGTTGCGCCAAAGCGTCAAGTGTCACACCTCCCCGTGCTCGGGGCGGCCCCTTGGAGCTAACTGGCCGGGTCGGGAGGGGCTGCGAGGCCGCCCAGGAGAACGGGTCCAAACCGCGTTCCGATCGGACGAGAATTGAGGGCGGGGCACAGTTCCGCGGTTCACTTTCCGCCCGGGCAAAGGGCCTATAACTTGCGGCGGGGGGGCTTAAGAGTGGGCCCCCCCGAGTCAGGTGGAAAGACGGGTGTGGAGAGGAGTAGCGGAGGTTCCCAGGCAGAGTGGGACTGGAAGTGCCCAGGCTGAGTGAAGTGAATGTGCCCAGGCTGAGTGGAGTGAATGTGCCCAGGCTGAGTGGAGTGAATGTGCCCAGGCTGAGTGGAGTGGAGGTGCCCAGGCTGAGTGGAGTGCAGGGTCCCAGGCAGAGTGGGACTGGAAGTGCCCAGGCGGAGTGGAGTGAATGTGCCCAGGCTGAGTGGAGTGGAGGTGCCCAGGCTGAGTGGAGTGCAGGTTCCCAGGCAGAGTGGGATTGGAAGTGCCCAGGCTGAGTGGAGTGAATGTACCCAGGCTGAGTGGAGTGCAGTTGCCCAGGCTGAGTGGAGTGCAGGTTCCCAGGAAGAGTAAGATTTGGAGAGCCCAGGCTGAGTGGAGTGCAGATTCCCAGGCTGAGTGGGATTGGAAGTGCCCAGGCTGAGTGGAGTGAATGTGCCCAGGCTGAGTGGAGTGAATGATCCCAGGCTGAATGGGAGTCAATGTGCCTAGACAGAGTGGAGTGAATGTGCCCAGGCTGAGTGGAGTGGAGGTGCCCAGGCTGAGTGGAGTTGGGGTTCCCAGGCAGAGAGGGACTGGAAGTGCCCTGGCTGAGTGGAGTGAATGTGCCCAGGCTGAGTGGAGTGGAGGTGCCCAGGCTGAATGGAGTTGGGGTTCCCAGGCAGAGTGGGACTGGAAGTGCCCAGGCTGAGTGGAGTGCAGGTTCCCAGGCAGAGTGGGATTGGAAGTGCCCAGGCTGAGTGGAGTGAATGTGCCCAGGCTGACTGGAGTGGAGGTGCCCAGTCCGAGTGGAGTGCAGGTTCCCAGGCAGAGTGGGACTGGAAGTTCCCAGGCGGAGTGGAGTGAATGTGCACAGGCTGAATGGGAGTCAATGTGCCTAGACAGAGTGGAGTGAATGTGCCCAGCCGCCGGAGCCCGAAACGTGCGTTTCCCCATTGCCTTGAATGGGCGCGGAGAGAGGGGGGCGCTTTTTGGCTCGTGGCGCGGGCACCGTTGCGCCAAAGCGTCAAGTGTCACCCCTCCCCGTGCTCGGGGCGGCCCCTTGGAGCTAACTGGCTGGGTCTGGAGGGGCTGCGAGGCCGCCCAGGAGAACGGGTCCAAACCGCGTTCCGATCGGACGAGAATTGAGGGCGGGACACAGTTCCACGGTTCACTTTCCGCCCGGGCAAAGGGCCTATTACTTGCGGCGGGAGGGCTTAAGAGTGGGACCCCGTGAGTCGGGTGGAGAGCCGGGTGTGGAGAGGAGTAGCGGAGGTTCCCAGTCAGAGTGGGAGTGGAGGTTCCTGGGCAGAGTGGGACTGGAAGTGCCCAGGCTGAGTGGAGTGAATGTGCCCTGGCTGAGTGGAGTGAATGTGGCCAGGCTGAGTGGAGTGGAGGTGCCCAGGCTGAGTGGAGTGAATGTGCCCAGGCTGACTGGAGAGAATGTGCCCAGGCTGAGTGGATTGGAGGTGCCCAGGCTGAGTGGAGTGCAGGTTCCCAGGCAGAGTGGGACTGGAAGTGCCCAGGCTGAGTGGAGTGAATGTGCCCAGGCTGAGTGGAGTGGAGGTGCCCAGGCTGAGTGGAGTTGGGGTTCCCTGGCAGAGTGGGACTGGAAGTGCCAAGGCTGAGTGGAGTGAATGTGCCCAGGCTGAGTGGAGTGGAGGTGCCCAGGCCGAGTGGAGTTGGGGTTCCCAGGCAGAGTGGGACTGGAAGTGCCCAGGCGGAGTGGAGTGAATGTGCCCAGGCTGAATGGGAGTCAATGTGCCTAGACAGAGTGGAGTGAATGTGCCCGGCCGCCGGAGCCCGAAACGTGCGTTTCCCCATTGCCTTGAATGGGCGCGGAGAGAGGGGGGCGCTTTTTGGCTCGTGGCGCGGGCACCGTTGCGCCAAAGCGTCAAGTGTCACACCTCCCCGTGCTCGGGGCGGCCCCATGGAGCTAACAGGCTGGGTCTGGAGGGGCTGCGAGGCCGCCCAGGAGAACGGGTCCAAACCGCGTTCCGATCGGACGAGAATTGAGGGCGGGACACAGTTCCGCGGTTCACTTTCCGCCCGGGCAAAGGGCCTATAACTTGCGGCGGGAGGGCTTAAGAGTGGGCCCCCGCGAGTCGGGTGGAGAGCCGGGTGTGGAGAGGAGTAGCGGAGGTTCCCAGTCAGAGTGGGAGTGGAGGTTCCTGGGCAGAGTGGGACTGGAAGTGCCCAGGCTGAGTGGAGTGAATGTGCCCTGGCTGAGTGGAGTGAATGTGGCAAGGCTGAGTGGAGTGGAGGTGCCCAGGCTGAGTGGAGTGAATGTGCCCAGGCTGACTGGAGAGAATGTGCCCAGGCTGAGTGGATTGGAGGTGCCCAGGCTGAGTGGAGTGCAGGTTCCCAGGCAGAGTGGGACTGGAAGTGCCCAGGCTGAGTGGAGTGAATGTGCCCAGGCTGAGTGGAGTGGAGGTGCCCAGGCTGAGTGGAGTTGGGGTTCCCTGGCAGAGTGGGACTGGAAGTGCCAAGGCTGAGTGGAGTGAATGTGCCCAGGCTGAGTGGAGTGGAGGTGCCCAGGCCGAGTGGAGTTGGGGTTCCCAGGCAGAGTGGGACTGGAAGTGCCCAGGCGGAGTGGAGTGAATGTGCCCAGGCTGAGTGGAGTGGAGGTGCCCAGGCTGAGTGGAGTTGGGGTTCCCTGGCAGAGTGGGATTGGAAGTGCCCAGGCTGAGTGGAGTGAACGTGCCCAGGCTGAGTGGAGTGGAGGTGCCCAGGCTGAGTGGAGTTGGGGTTCCCTGGCAGAGTGGGACTGGAAGTGCCAAGGCTGAGTGGAGTGAAGGTACCCAGGCTGAGTGGAGGGGAGGTTGCCCAGGCTGAGTGGAGTGCAGGTTCCCAGCAGAGTGGGACTGGAAGTGCCCAGGCTGAGTGGAGTGAATGTGCCCAGGCTGAATGGAGTGGAGGTGCCCAGGCTGAGTGGAGGTGCCCAGGCTGAGTGGAGTGCAGGTTCCCAGGCAGAGTGGGATTGGAAGTGCCCAGGCTGAGTGGAGTGAATGTGCCCAGGCTGAGTGGAGTGGAGGTGCCCAGGCTGAATGGAGTAGGGGTTCCCAGGCAGAGTGGGACTGGAAGTGCCCAGGCTGAGTGGAGTGAATGTGCCCAGGCTGAGTGGAGTGGAGGTGCCCAGGCTGAGTGGAGTTGGGGTTCCCTGGCAGAGTGGGACTGGAAGTGCCAACGCTGAGTGGAGTGAATGTGCCCAGGCTGAGTGGAGTGGAGGTGCCCAGGCTGAGTGGAGTGCAGGTTCCCAGGCAGAGTGGGATTGGAAGTGCCCAGGCTGAGTGGAGTGAATGTGCCCAGGCTGAATGGGAGTCAATGTGCCTAGACAGAGTGGAGTGAATGTGCCCGGCCGCCGGAGCCCGAAACGTGCGTTTCCCCATTGCCTTGAATGGGCGCGGAGAGAGGGGGGCGCTTTTTGGCTCGTGGCGCGGGCACCGTTGCGCCAAAGCGTCAAGTGTCACACCTCCCCGTGCTCGGGGCGGCCCCTTGGAGCTAACTGGCTGGGTCTGGAGGGGCTGCGAGGCCGCCCAGGAGAACGGGTCCAAACCGCGTTCCGATCGGACGAGAATTGAGGGCGGGACACAGTTCCGCGGTTCACTTTCCGCCCGGGCAAAGGGCCTATAACTTGCGGCGGGAGGGCTTAAGAGTGGGCCCCCGCGAGTCGGGTGGAGAGCCGGGTGTGGAGAGGAGTAGCGGAGGTTCCCAGTCAGAGTGGGAGTGGAGGTTCCTGGGCAGAGTGGGACTGGAAGTGCCCAGGCTGAGTGGAGTGAATGTGCCCTGGCTGAGTGGAGTGAATGTGGCCAGGCTGAGTGGAGTGAATGTGCCCAGGCTGAGTGGAGTGAATGTGCCCAGGCTGAGTGGAGAGAATGTGCCCAGGCTGAGTGGATTGGAGGTGCCCAGGCTGAGTGGAGTGCAGGTTCCCAGGCAGAGTGGGATTGGAAGTGCCCAGGCTGAGTGGAGTGAATGTGCCCAGGCTGAGTGGAGAGAATGTGCCCAGGCTGAGTGGATTGGAGGTGCCCAGGCTGAGTGGAGTGCAGGTTCCCAGGCAGAGTGGGATTGGAAGTGCCCAGGCTGAGTGGAGTGAATATGCCCAGGCTGAGTGGAGTGAATGTGCCCAGGCTGAGTGGAGTGAATGTGCCCAGGCTGAGTGGATTGGAGGTGCCCAGGCTGAGTGGAGTGCAGGTTCCCAGGCAGAGTGGAGTGCAGGTTCCCAGGCAGAGTGGGATTGGAAGTGCCCAGGCTGAGTGGAGTGAATGTGCCCAGGCTGAGTGGAGTAAATGTGCCCAGGCTGAGTGGACTGAATGTGCCCAGGCTGAGTGGAGTGGAGGTGCCCAGGCTGAGTGGAGTGCAGGGTCCCAGGCAGAGTGGGACTGGAAGTGCCCAGGCTGAGTGGAGTGATTGTGTCCAGGCTGAGTGGAGTGGAGGTGCCCAGGCTGAGTGGAGTTGGGGTTCCCTGGCAGAGTGGGACTGGAAGTGCCAAGGCTGAGTGGAGTGAATGTGCCCAGGCTGAGTGGAGTGGAGGTGCCCAGGCTGAGTGGAGTGCAGGTTCCCAGGCAGAGTGGGATTGGAAGTGCCCAGGCTGAGTGGAGTGAATGTGCCCAGGCTGAGTGGAGTGGAGGTGCCCAGGCTGAGTGGAGTTGGGGTTCCCAGGCAGAGTGGGATTGGAAGTGCCCAGGCTGAGTGGAGTGAATGTACCCAGGCTGAGTGGAGTGGAGGTGCCCAGGCTGAGTGGAGTGCAGGTTCCCAGGCAGAGTGGGATTGGAAGTGCCCAGGCTGAGTGGAGTGAATGTGCCCAGGCTGATTGGAGTGGAGGTGCCCAGGCTGAGTGGAGTAGGGGTTCCCTGGCATAGTGGGACTGGAAGTGCCAAGGCTGAGTGGAGTGAATGTACCCAGGCTGAGTGGAGTGGAGGTTCCCAGGCTGAGTGGAGTGCAGGTTCCCAGGCAGAGTGGGATTGGAAGTGCCCAGGCTGACTGGAGTGAATGTACCCAGGCTGAGTGGAGTGGAGGTGCCCAGGCTGAGTGGAGTGCAGGTTCCCAGGCAGAGTGGGACTGGAAGTGCCCAGGCTGATTGGAGTTAATGTCCCCAGGCTGAGTGGAGTGCATGTGCCCAGGCTGAGCGTAGTGCAGGTTCCCAGGCAGAGTGGGATTGGAAGTGCCCAGGCTGAGTGGAGTGAATGTGCCCAGGCTGAGTGGAGTGGAGGTGCCAAGGCCGAGTGGAGTGCAGGTTCCCAGGCAGAGTGGGACTGGAAGTGCCCAGGCGGAGTGGAGTGAATGTGCCCAGGCTGCACTGGAGTCAATGTGCCTAGACAGAGTGGAGTGAATGTGCCCGGCCACCGGAGCCCGAAACGTGCGTTTCCCCATTGCCTTGAATGGGCGCGGAGAGAGGGGGGCGCTTTTTGGCTCGTGGCGCGGGCACCGTTGCGCCAAACCGTTAAGTGTCACACCTCCCCGTGCTCGGGGCGGCCCCTTGGAGCAAACTGGCCGGGTCGGCAGGGGCTGCGAGGTTGCCCAGGAGAACGGGTCCAAACCGCGTTCCGATCGGACGAGAATTGAAGGCGGGGCACAGTTCCGCGGTTCACTTTCCGCCCGGGCAAAGGGCCTATAACTTGCGGCGGGAGGGCTTAAGAGTGGGCCCCCCCGAGTCGGGTGGAGAGCCGGGTGTGGAGAGGAGTTGCGGAGGTTCCCAGGCAGAGTGGGAGTGGAGGTTCCTGGGCAGAGTGGGACTGGAAGTGCCCAGGCTGAGTGGAGTGAATGTGCCCAGGCTGAGTGGAGTGAATGTGCCCAGGCTGAGTGGAGTGAATGTGCCCAGGCTGAGTGGAGTGGAGGTGCCCAGGCTGAGTGGAGTGCAGGTTCCCAGGCAGAGTGGGACTGGAAGTGCCCAGGCTGAGTGGAGTGAATGTGCCCAGGCTGAATGGAGTGGAGGTGCCCAGGCTGAGTGGAGTGCAGGTTCCCAGGCAGAGTGGGATTGGAAGTGCCCAGGCTGAGTGGAGTGAATGTACCCAGGCTGAGTGGAGTGGAGGTGCCCAGGCTGAGTGGAGTGCAGGTTCCCAGGCAGAGTGGGATTGGAAGTGCCCAGGCTGAGTGGAGTGAATGTGCCCAGGCTGAGTGGAGTGCAGGTGCCCAGGCTGAGTGGAGTTGGGGTTCCCTGGCAGAGCGGGACTGGAAGTGCCAAGGCTGAGTGGAGTGAATGTACCCAGGCTGAGTGGAGTGGAGGTGCCCAGGCTGAGTGGAGTGCAGGTTCCCAGGCAGAGTCGGATTGGAAGTGCCCAGGCTGAGTGGAGTGAATGTACCCAGGCTGAGTGGAGTGCAGGTGCCCAGGCTGAGTGGAGTGCAGGTTCCCAGGCAGAGTGGGATTGGAAGTGCCCAGGCTGAGTGGAGTCAATGTCCCCAGGCTGAGTGGAGTGCATGTGCCCAGGCTGAGCGGAGTGCAGGTTCCCAGGCAGAGTGGGATTGGAAGTGCCCAGGCTGAGTGGAGTGATTGTGCCCAGGCTGAGTGGAGTGGAGGTGCCCAGGCCGAGTGGAGTGCAGGTTCCCAGGCAGAGTGGGACTGGAAGTGCCCAGGCGGAGTGGAGTGAATGTGCCCAGGGTGAACTGGAGTCAATGTGCCTAGACAGAGTGGAGTGAATGTGGCCAGGCTGAGTGGAGTGCAGGTTCCCAGGCTGAGTGGGATTGGAAGAGCCCAGGCTGAGTGGAGTAAATGTGCCCAGGCTGAGTGGAGTGGAGGTGCCGAGGCCGAGTGGAGTGCAGGTTCCCAGGCAGAGTGGAGTGCAGGTTCCCAGGCAGAGTGGGATTGGAAGTGCCCAGGCTGAGTGGAGTGAATGTGCCCAGGCTGAGTGGAGTGGAGGTGCCCAGGCTGAGTGGAGTGGAAGTGCCCAGGCTGAGTGGAGTGAATGTACCCAGGCTGAGTGGGACTGAATGTACCCAGGCTGAGTGGGACTGAATGTGCCCAGGCTGAGTGGAGTGGAGGTGCCCAGGCTGAGTGGAGTGAAGGTTCCCAGGCAGAGTGGGACTGGAAGTGCCCAGGCTGAGTGGAGTGAATGTACCCAGGATTAGTGGAGTGGAGGTGCCCAGGCTGAGTGGAGTGCAGGTTCCCAGGCAGAGTGGGATTGGAAGTGCCCAGGCTGAGTGAGGTGAATGTGCCCAGGCTGAGTGGAGTGGAGGTGCCCAGGCTGAGTGGAGTTGGGGTTCCCTGGCAGAGTGGGACTGGAAGTGCCAAGGCTGAGTGGAGTGAATGTACCCAGGCTGAGTGGAGTGGAGGTGCCCAGGCTGAGTGGAGTGGAGGTGCCCAGGCTGAGTGGAGTGAAGGTTCCCAGGCAGAGTGGGATTGGAAGTGCCCAGGCTGAGTGGAGTGAATGTGCCCAGGCTGAGTGGAGTGGAGGTGCCCAGACTGAGTGGAGTTGGGGTTCCCTGGCAGAGTGGGATTGGAAGTGCCCAGGCTGAGTGGAGTGAATGTACCCAGGCTGAGTGGAGTGGAGGTGCCCAGGCTGAGTGGAGTGCAGGTTCCCAGGCAGAGTGGGATTGGAAGTGCCCAGGCTGAGTGGAGTGAATGTGCCCAGGCTGAGTGGAGTGGAGGTGCCCAGGCTGAGTGGAGTTGGGGTTCCCTGGCAGAGTGGGACTGGAAGTGCCCAGGCAGAGTGGAGTGAATGTGCCCAGGCTCAATGGGAGTCAATGTGCCTAGACAGAGTGGAGTGAATGTGCCCGGCCGCCGGAGCCCGAAATGTGCGTTTCCCCATTGCCTTGAATGGGCGCGGAGAGAGGGGGGCGCTTTTTGGCTCGTGGCGCGGGCACCGTTGCGCCAAAGCGTCAAGTGTCACACCTCCCCGTGCTCGGGGCGGCCCCTTGGAGCTAACTGGCCGGGACTGGAGGGGCTGCGAGGCCGCCCAGCTGAACGGGTCCAAACCGCGTTCCGATCGGACGAGAATTGAGGGCGGGGCACAGTTCCGCGGTTCACTTTCCGCCCGGGCAAAGGACCTATAACTTGCGGCGGGAGGGCTTAAGAGTGGGCCCCCGCGAGTCGGGTGGAGAGCCGGGTGTGGAGAGGAGTAGCGGAGGTTCCTAGGCAGAGTGGGAGTGGAGGTTCGTGGGCAGAGTGGGACTGGAAGTGCCCAGGCTGAGTGGAGTGAATGTACCCAGGATTAGTGGAGTGGAGGTGCCCAGGCTGAGTGGAGTGCAGGTTCCCAGGCAGAGTGGGATTGGAAGTGCCCAGGCTGAGTGAGGTGAATGTGCCCAGGCTGAGTGGAGTGGAGGTGCCCAGGCTGAGTGGAGTTGGGGTTCCCTGGCAGAGTGGGACTGGAAGTGCCAAGGCTGAGTGGAGTGAATGTACCCAGGCTGAGTGGAGTGGAGGTGCCCAGGCTGAGTGGAGTGGAGGTGCCCAGGCTGAGTGGAGTGAAGGTTCCCAGGCAGAGCTGGATTGGAAGTGCCCAGGCTGAGTGGAGTGAATGTGCCCAGGCTGAGTGGAGTGGAGGTGCCCAGACTGAGTGGAGTTGGGGTTCCCTGGCAGAGTGGGATTGGAAGTGCCCAGGCTGAGTGGAGTGAATGTACCCAGGCTGAGTGGAGTGGAGGTGCCCAGGCTGAGTGGAGTGCAGGTTCCCAGGCAGAGTGGGATTGGAAGTGCCCAGGCTGAGTGGAGTGAATGTGCCCAGGCTGAGTGGAGTGGAGGTGCCCAGGCTGAGTGGAGTTGGGGTTCCCTGTCAGAGTGGGACTGGAAGTGCCAAGGCTGAGTGGAGTGAATGTACCCAGGCTGAGTGGAGTGGAGGTGCCCAGGCTGAGTGGAGTGGAGGTGCCCAGGCTGAGTGGAGTGCAGGTTCCCAGGCAGAGTGGGATTGGAAGTGCCCAGGCTGAGTGGAGTGAATGTGCCCAGCCTGAGTGGAGTGGAGGTGCCCAGGCCGAGTGGAGTGCAGGTTCCCAGGCAGAGTGGGACTGGAAGTGCCCAGGCAGAGTGGAGTGAATGTGCCCAGGCTCAATGGGAGTCAATGTGCCTAGACAGAGTGGAGTGAATGTGCCCGGCCGCCGGAGCCCGAAACGTGCGATTACCCATTGCCTTGAATGGGCGCGGAGAGAGGGGGGCGCTTTTTGGATCGTGGCGCGGGCACCGTTGCGCCAAAGCGTCAAGTGTCACACCTCCCCGTGCTCGGGGCGGCCCCTTGGAGCTAACTGGCCGGGTCTGGAGGGGCTGCGAGGCCGCCCAGGAGAACGGGTCCAAACCGCGTTCCGATCGGACGAGAATTGAGGGCGGGGCACAGTTCCGCGGTTCACTTTCCGCCCGGGCAATGGGCCTATAACTTGCGGCGGGAGGGCTTAAGAGTGGATCCCCGCGAGTCGGGTGGAGAGCCGGGTGTGGAGAGGAGTAGCGGAGGTTCCCAGGCAGAGTGGGAGTGGAGGTTCCTGGGCAGAGTGGGACTGGAAGTGCCCAGGCTGAGTGGAGTGAATGTGCCCAGGCTGAGTGGAGTGAATGTGCCCAGGCTGAGTGGAGTGAATGTGCCCAGGCTGTGTGGATTGGAGGTGCCCAGGCTGAGTGGAGTGCAGGTTCCCAGGCAGAGTGGGACTGGAAGTGCCCAGGCTGAGTCCAGTGAATGTGCCCAGGCTGAATGGAGTGGAGGTGCCCAGGCAGAGTGGGAGTGGAGGTTCCTGGGCAGAGTGGGATTGGAAGTGCCCAGGCTGAGTGGAGTGAATGTGCCCAGGCTGAGTGGAGTGCAGGTTCCCAGGCAGAGTGGGAAGTGCCCAGGCTGAGTGGAGTGAATGTGCCCAGGCTGAGTGGAGTGAATGTGCCAAAGCTGAGTGGAGTGAATGTGCCCAGGCTGAGTGGAGTGGAGGTGCGCAGGCTGAGTGGAGTGAATGTCCCCAGGCTGAGTGGAGTGCATGTGCCCAGGCTGAGTGGAGTGCAGGTTCCCAGGCAGAGTGGGATTGGAAGTGCCCAGGCTGAGTGGAGTGAATATGCCCAGGCTGAGTGGAGTGGAGTTGCCCAGGCTGAGTGGAGTGAATGTGCCCAGGCTGAGTGGATTGGAGGTGCCCAGGCTGAGTGGAGTGCAGGTTCCCAGGCAGAGTGGAGTGCAGGTTCCCAGGCAGAGTGGGATTGGAAGTGCCCAGGCTGAGTGGAGTGAATGTGCCCAGGCTGAGTGGAGTAAATGTGCCCAGGCTGAGTGGAGTGAATGTGCCCAGGCTGAGTGGAGTGGAGGTGCCCAGGCTGAGTGGAGTGCAGGGTCCCAGGCAGAGTGGGACTGGAAGTGCCCAGGCTGAGTGGAGTGAATGTGTCCAGGCTGAGTGGAGTGGAGGTGCCCAGGCTGAGTGGAGTTGGGGTTCCCTGGCAGAGTTGGACTGGAAGTGCCAAGGCTGAGTGGAGTGAATGTGCCCAGGCTGAGTGGAGTGGAGGTGCCCAGGCCGAGTGGAGTGCAGGTTCCCAGGCAGAGTGGGACTGGAAGTGCCCAGGCGGAGTGGAGTGAATGTGCCCAGGCTGAATGGGAGTCAATGTGCCTAGACAGAGTGGAGTGAATGTGCCCAGGCTGAGTGGAGTTGGGGTTCCCTGACAGAGTGGGACTGGAAGTGCCCAGGCTGAGTGGAGTGAATGTGCCCAGGCTGAGTGGAGTGGAGGTGCCCAGGCCGAGTGGAGTGCAGGTTCCCAGGCAGAGTGGGACTGCAAGTGCCCAGGCTGAGTGGAGTGAATGTGTCCAGGCTGAGTGGAGTGGAGGTGCCCAGGCTGAGTGGAGTTGGGGTTCCCTGGCAGAGTGGGACTGGAAGTGCCAAGGCTGAGTGGAGTGAATGTGCCCAGGCTGAGTGGAGTGGAGGTGCCCAGGCCGAGTGGAGTGCAGGTTCCCAGGCAGAGTGGGACTGGAAGTGCCCAGGCGGAGTGGAGTGAATGTGCCCAGGCTGAATGGGAGTCAATGTGCCTAGACAGAGTGGAGTGAAAGTGCCCAGGCTGAGTGGAGTGGAGGTTCCCAGGCAGAGTGGGACTGGAAGTGCCCAGGCGGAGTGGAGTGAATGTGCCCAGGCTGAATGGGAGTCAATGTGCCTAGACAGAGTGGAGTGAATGTGCCCGGCCGCCGGAGCCCGAAACGTGCGTTTCCCCATTGCCTTGAATGGGCGCGGAGAGAGGGGGGCGCTTTTTGGCTCGTGGCGCGGGCACCGTTGCGCCAAAGCGTCAAGTGTCACACCTCCCCGTGCTCGGGGCGGCCCCTTGGAGCTAACTGGCCGGGTCGGGAGGGGCTGCGAGGCCGCCCAGGAGAACGGGTCCAAACCGCGTTCCGATCGGACGAGAATTGAGGGCGGGGCACAGTTCCGCGGTTCACTTTCCGCCCGGGCAACGGGCCTATAACTTGCGGCGGGGGGGCTTAAGAGTGGGCCCCCGCGAGTCAGGTGGAATGACGGGTGTGGAGAGGAGTAGCGGAGGTTCCCAGGCAGAGTGGGAGTGGAGGTTCCTGGGCAGAGTGGGACTGGAAGTGCCCCGGCTGAGTGAAGTGAATGTGCCCAGGCTGAGTGGAGTGAATGTGCCCAGGCTGAGTGGAGTGAATGTGCCCAGGCTGAGTGAAGTGAATGTGCCCAGGCTGAGTGGAGTGAATGTGCCCAGGCTGAGTGGAGTGAATGTGCCCAGGCTGAGTGGAGTGGAGGTGCCCAGGCCGAGTGGAGTGCAGGGTCCCAGGCAGAGTGGGACTGGAAGTGCCCAGGCGGAGTGGAGTGAATGTGCCCAGGCTGTGTGGATTGGAGGTGCCCAGGCTGAGTGGAGTGCAGGTTCCCAGGCAGAGTGGGACTGGAAGTGCCCAGGCTGAGTCCAGTGAATGTGCCCAGGCTGAATGGAGTGGAGGTGCCCAGGCAGAGTGGGAGTGGAGGTTCCTGGGCAGAGTGGGATTGGAAGTGCCCAGGCTGAGTGGAGTGAATGTGCCCAGGCTGAGTGGAGTGCAGGTTCCCAGGCAGAGTGGGAAGTGCCCAGGCTGAGTGGAGTGAATGTGCCCAGGCTGAGTGGAGTGAATGTGCCCAGGCTGAGTGGAGTGAATGTGCCCAGGCTGAGTGGAGTGGAGGTGCCCAGGCTGAGTGGAGTGAATGTCCCCAGGCTGAGTGGAGTGCATGTGCCCAGGCTGAGTGGAGTGCAGGTTCCCAGGCAGAGTGGGATTGGAAGTGCCCAGGCTGAGTGGAGTGAATATGCCCAGGCTGAGTGGAGTGGAGTTGCCCAGGCTGAGTGGAGTGAATGTGCCCAGGCTGAGTGGATTGGAGGTGCCCAGGCTGAGTGGAGTGCAGGTTCCCAGGCAGAGTGGAGTGCAGGTTCCCAGGCAGAGTGGGATTGGAAGTGCCCAGGCTGAGTGGAGTGAATGTGCCCAGGCTGAGTGGAGTAAATGTGCCCAGGCTGAGTGGAGTGAATGTGCCCAGGCTGAGTGGAGTGGAGGTGCCCAGGCTGAGTGGAGTGCAGGGTCCCAGGCAGAGTGGGACTGGAAGTGCCCAGGCTGAGTGGAGTGAATGTGTCCAGGCTGAGTGGAGTGGAGGTGCCCAGGCTGAGTGGAGTTGGGGTTCCCTGGCAGAGTGGGACTGGAAGTGCCAAGGCTGAGTGGAGTGAATGTGCCCAGGCTGAGTGGAGTGGAGGTGCCCAGGCCGAGTGGAGTGCAGGTTCCCAGGCAGAGTGGGACTGGAAGTGCCCAGGCGGAGTGGAGTGAATGTGCCCAGGCTGAATGGGAGTCAATGTGCCTAGACAGAGTGGAGTGAATGTGCCCAGGCTGAGTGGAGTTGGGGTTCCCTGGCAGAGTGGGACTGGAAGTGCCAAGGCTGAGTGGAGTGAATGTGCCCAGGCTGAGTGGAGTGGAGGTGCCCAGGCCGAGTGGAGTGCAGGTTCCCAGGCAGAGTGGGACTGGAAGTGCCCAGGCTGAGTGGAGTGAATGTGTCCAGGCTGAGTGGAGTGGAGGTGCCCAGGCTGAGTGGAGTTGGGGTTCCCTGGCAGAGTGGGACTGGAAGTGCCAAGGCTGAGTGGAGTGAATGTGCCCAGGCTGAGTGGAGTGGAGGTGCCCAGGCCGAGTGGAGTGCAGGTTCCCAGGCAGAGTGGGACTGGAAGTGCCCAGGCGGAGTGGAGTGAATGTGCCCAGGCTGAATGGGAGTCAATGTGCCTAGACAGAGTGGAGTGAAAGTGCCCAGGCTGAGTGGAGTGGAGGTTCCCAGGCAGAGTGGGACTGGAAGTTCCCAGGCGGAGTGGAGTGAATGTGCCCAGGCTGAATGGGAGTCAATGTGCCTAGACAGAGTGGAGTGAATGTGCCCGGCCGCCGGAGCCCGAAACGTGCGTTTCCCCATTGCCTTGAATGGGCGCGGAGAGAGGGGGGCGCTTTTTGGCTCGTGGCGCGGGCACCGTTGCGCCAAAGCGTCAAGTGTCACACCTCCCCGTGCTCGGGGCGGCCCCTTGGAGCTAACTGGCCGGGTCGGGAGGGGCTGCGAGGCCGCCCAGGAGAACGGGTCCAAACCGCGTTCCGATCGGACGAGAATTGAGGGCGGGGCACAGTTCCGCGGTTCACTTTCCGCCCGGGCAAAGGGCCTATAACTTGCGGCGGGGGGGCTTAAGAGTGGGCCCCCCCGAGTCAGGTGGAAAGACGGGTGTGGAGAGGAGTAGCGGAGGTTCCCAGGCAGAGTGGGAGTGGAGGTTCCTGGGCAGAGTGGGACTGGAAGTGCCCAGGCTGAGTGAAGTGAATGTGCCCAGGCTGAGTGGAGTGAATGTGCCCAGGCTGAGTGGAGTGAATGTGCCCAGGCTGAGTGGAGTGGAGGTGCCCAGGCTGAGTGGAGTGCAGGGTCCCAGGCAGAGTGGGACTGGAAGTGCCCAGGCGGAGTGGAGTGAATGTGCCCAGGCTGAGTGGAGTGGAGGTGCCCAGGCTGAGTGGAGTGCAGGTTCCCAGGCAGAGTGGGATTGGAAGTGCCCAGGCTGAGTGGAGTGAATGTACCCAGGCTGAGTGGAGTGCAGTTGCCCAGGCTGAGTGGAGTGCAGGTTCCCAGGAAGAGTAAGATTTGGAGAGCCCAGGCTGAGTGGAGTGCAGATTCCCAGGCTGAGTGGGATTGGAAGTGCCCAGGCTGAGTGGAGTGAATGTGCCCAGGCTGAGTGGAGTGAATGATCCCAGGCTGAATGGGAGTCAATGTGCCTAGACAGAGTGGAGTGAATGTGCCCAGGCTGAGTGGAGTGGAGGTGCCCAGGCTGAGTGGAGTTGGGGTTCCCAGGCAGAGAGGGACTGGAAGTGCCCTGGCTGAGTGGAGTGAATGTGCCCAGGCTGAGTGGAGTGGAGGTGCCCAGGCTGAATGGAGTTGGGGTTCCCAGGCAGAGTGGGACTGGAAGTGCCCAGGCTGAGTGGAGTGCAGGTTCCCAGGCAGAGTGGGATTGGAAGTGCCCAGGCTGAGTGGAGTGAATGTGCCCAGGCTGACTGGAGTGGAGGTGCCCAGTCCGAGTGGAGTGCAGGTTCCCAGGCAGAGTGGGACTGGAAGTTCCCAGGCGGAGTGGAGTGAATGTGCACAGGCTGAATGGGAGTCAATGTGCCTAGACAGAGTGGAGTGAATGTGCCCAGCCGCCGGAGCCCGAAACGTGCGTTTCCCCATTGCCTTGAATGGGCGCGGAGAGAGGGGGGCGCTTTTTGGCTCGTGGCGCGGGCACCGTTGCGCCAAAGCGTCAAGTGTCACCCCTCCCCGTGCTCGGGGCGGCCCCTTGGAGCTAACTGGCTGGGTCTGGAGGGGCTGCGAGGCCGCCCAGGAGAACGGGTCCAAACCGCGTTCCGATCGGACGAGAATTGAGGGCGGGACACAGTTCCACGGTTCACTTTCCGCCCGGGCAAAGGGCCTATTACTTGCGGCGGGAGGGCTTAAGAGTGGGACCCCGTGAGTCGGGTGGAGAGCCGGGTGTGGAGAGGAGTAGCGGAGGTTCCCAGTCAGAGTGGGAGTGGAGGTTCCTGGGCAGAGTGGGACTGGAAGTGCCCAGGCTGAGTGGAGTGAATGTGCCCTGGCTGAGTGGAGTGAATGTGGCCAGGCTGAGTGGAGTGGAGGTGCCCAGGCTGAGTGGAGTGAATGTGCCCAGGCTGACTGGAGAGAATGTGCCCAGGCTGAGTGGATTGGAGGTGCCCAGGCTGAGTGGAGTGCAGGTTCCCAGGCAGAGTGGGACTGGAAGTGCCCAGGCTGAGTGGAGTGAATGTGCCCAGGCTGAGTGGAGTGGAGGTGCCCAGGCTGAGTGGAGTTGGGGTTCCCTGGCAGAGTGGGACTGGAAGTGCCAAGGCTGAGTGGAGTGAATGTGCCCAGGCTGAGTGGAGTGGAGGTGCCCAGGCCGAGTGGAGTTGGGGTTCCCAGGCAGAGTGGGACTGGAAGTGCCCAGGCGGAGTGGAGTGAATGTGCCCAGGCTGAATGGGAGTCAATGTGCCTAGACAGAGTGGAGTGAATGTGCCCGGCCGCCGGAGCCCGAAACGTGCGTTTCCCCATTGCCTTGAATGGGCGCGGAGAGAGGGGGGCGCTTTTTGGCTCGTGGCGCGGGCACCGTTGCGCCAAAGCGTCAAGTGTCACACCTCCCCGTGCTCGGGGCGGCCCCATGGAGCTAACAGGCTGGGTCTGGAGGGGCTGCGAGGCCGCCCAGGAGAACGGGTCCAAACCGCGTTCCGATCGGACGAGAATTGAGGGCGGGACACAGTTCCGCGGTTCACTTTCCGCCCGGGCAAAGGGCCTATAACTTGCGGCGGGAGGGCTTAAGAGTGGGCCCCCGCGAGTCGGGTGGAGAGCCGGGTGTGGAGAGGAGTAGCGGAGGTTCCCAGTCAGAGTGGGAGTGGAGGTTCCTGGGCAGAGTGGGACTGGAAGTGCCCAGGCTGAGTGGAGTGAATGTGCCCTGGCTGAGTGGAGTGAATGTGGCAAGGCTGAGTGGAGTGGAGGTGCCCAGGCTGAGTGGAGTGAATGTGCCCAGGCTGACTGGAGAGAATGTGCCCAGGCTGAGTGGATTGGAGGTGCCCAGGCTGAGTGGAGTGCAGGTTCCCAGGCAGAGTGGGACTGGAAGTGCCCAGGCTGAGTGGAGTGAATGTGCCCAGGCTGAGTGGAGTGGAGGTGCCCAGGCTGAGTGGAGTTGGGGTTCCCTGGCAGAGTGGGACTGGAAGTGCCAAGGCTGAGTGGAGTGAATGTGCCCAGGCTGAGTGGAGTGGAGGTGCCCAGGCCGAGTGGAGTTGGGGTTCCCAGGCAGAGTGGGACTGGAAGTGCCCAGGCGGAGTGGAGTGAATGTGCCCAGGCTGAGTGGAGTGGAGGTGCCCAGGCTGAGTGGAGTTGGGGTTCCCTGGCAGAGTGGGATTGGAAGTGCCCAGGCTGAGTGGAGTGAACGTGCCCAGGCTGAGTGGAGTGGAGGTGCCCAGGCTGAGTGGAGTTGGGGTTCCCTGGCAGAGTGGGACTGGAAGTGCCAAGGCTGAGTGGAGTGAAGGTACCCAGGCTGAGTGGAGGGGAGGTTGCCCAGGCTGAGTGGAGTGCAGGTTCCCAGCAGAGTGGGACTGGAAGTGCCCAGGCTGAGTGGAGTGAATGTGCCCAGGCTGAATGGAGTGGAGGTGCCCAGGCTGAGTGGAGGTGCCCAGGCTGAGTGGAGTGCAGGTTCCCAGGCAGAGTGGGATTGGAAGTGCCCAGGCTGAGTGGAGTGAATGTGCCCAGGCTGAGTGGAGTGGAGGTGCCCAGGCTGAATGGAGTAGGGGTTCCCAGGCAGAGTGGGACTGGAAGTGCCCAGGCTGAGTGGAGTGAATGTGCCCAGGCTGAGTGGAGTGGAGGTGCCCAGGCTGAGTGGAGTTGGGGTTCCCTGGCAGAGTGGGACTGGAAGTGCCAACGCTGAGTGGAGTGAATGTGCCCAGGCTGAGTGGAGTGGAGGTGCCCAGGCTGAGTGGAGTGCAGGTTCCCAGGCAGAGTGGGATTGGAAGTGCCCAGGCTGAGTGGAGTGAATGTGCCCAGGCTGAATGGGAGTCAATGTGCCTAGACAGAGTGGAGTGAATGTGCCCGGCCGCCGGAGCCCGAAACGTGCGTTTCCCCATTGCCTTGAATGGGCGCGGAGAGAGGGGGGCGCTTTTTGGCTCGTGGCGCGGGCACCGTTGCGCCAAAGCGTCAAGTGTCACACCTCCCCGTGCTCGGGGCGGCCCCTTGGAGCTAACTGGCTGGGTCTGGAGGGGCTGCGAGGCCGCCCAGGAGAACGGGTCCAAACCGCGTTCCGATCGGACGAGAATTGAGGGCGGGACACAGTTCCGCGGTTCACTTTCCGCCCGGGCAAAGGGCCTATAACTTGCGGCGGGAGGGCTTAAGAGTGGGCCCCCGCGAGTCGGGTGGAGAGCCGGGTGTGGAGAGGAGTAGCGGAGGTTCCCAGTCAGAGTGGGAGTGGAGGTTCCTGGGCAGAGTGGGACTGGAAGTGCCCAGGCTGAGTGGAGTGAATGTGCCCTGGCTGAGTGGAGTGAATGTGGCCAGGCTGAGTGGAGTGGAGGAGCCCAGGCTGAGAGGAGTGCAGGCACCCAGGCAGAGTGGGATTGGAAGTGCCCAGGCTGAGTGGAGTGAATGTGCCCAGGCTGAGTGGAGTGGAGGTGCCCAGGCCGAGTGGAGTGCAGGTTCCCAGGCAGAGTGGGACTGGAAGTGCCCAGGCTGAGTGGAGTGAATGTGCCCAGGCTGAGTGGAGTGGAGTTGCCCAGGCTGAGTGGAGTTGGGGTTCCCTGGCAGAGTGGGACTGGAAGTGCCAAGGCTGAGTGGAGTGAATGTGCCCAGGCTGAGTGGAGTGGAGGTGCCCAGGCCGAGTGGAGTGCAGGTTCCCAGGCAGAGTGGGACTGAAAGTGCCCAGGCTGAGTGGAGTGAATGTGCCCAGGCTGAGTGGAGTGGAGGTGCCCCAGCTGAGTGGAGTTGGGGTTCCCTGGCAGAGTGGGACTGGAAGTGCCAAGGCTGAGTGGAGTGAAGGTACCCAGGCTGAGTGGAGTGGAGGTGCCCAGGCTGAGTGGAGTGCAGGTTCCCAGGCAGAGTGGGATTGGAAGTGCCAAGGCTGAGTGGAGTGAATGTGCCCAGGCTGAGTGGAGTGGAGGTGCCCAGGCTGAGTGGAGTTGGGGTTCCCTGGCAGAGTGGGATTGGAAGTGCCCAGGCTGAGTGGAGTGAACGTGCCCAGGCTGAGTGGAGTGGAGGTGCCCAGGCTGAGTGGAGTTGGGGTTCCCTGGCAGAGTGGGACTGGAAGTGCCAAAGCTGAGTGGAGTGAAGGTACCCAGGCTGAGTGGAGGGGAGGTGCCCAGGCTGAGTGGAGTGCAGGTTCCCAGCAGAGTGGGACTGGAAGTGCCCAGGCTGAGTGGAGTGAATGTGCCCAGGCTGAATGGAGTGGAGGTGCCCAGGCTGAGTGGAGGTGCCCAGGCTGAGTGGAGTGCAGGTTCCCAGGCAGAGTGGGATTGGAATTGCCCAGGCTGAGTGGAGTGAATGTGCCCAGGCTGAGTGGAGTGAATGTGCCCTGGCTGAGTGGAGTGAATGTGGCCTGGCTGAGTGGAGTGGAGGAGCCCAGGCTGAGAGGAGTGCAGGCACCCAGGCAGAGTGGGATTGGAAGTGCCCAGGCTGAGTGGAGTGAATGTGCCCAGGCTGAGTGGAGTGGAGGTGCCCAGGCCGAGTGGAGTGCAGGTTCCCAGGCAGAGTGGGACTGGAAGTGCCCAGGCTGAGTGGAGTGAATGTGCCCAGGCTGAGTGGAGTGGAGTTGCCCAGGCTGAGTGGAGTTGGGGTTCCCTGGCAGAGTGGGACTGGAAGTGCCAAGGCTGAGTGGAGTGAATGTGCCCAGGCTGAGTGGAGTGGAGGTGCCCAGGCCGAGTGGAGTGCAGGTTCCCAGGCAGAGTGGGACTGAAAGTGCCCAGGCTGAGTGGAGTGAATGTGCCCAGGCTGAGTGGAGTGGAGGTGCCCCAGCTGAGTGGAGTTGGGGTTCCCTGGCAGATTGGGACTGGAAGTGCCAAGGCTGAGTGGAGTGAAGGTACCCAGGCTGAGTGGAGTGGAGGTGCCCAGGCCGAGTGGAGTGCAGGTTCCCAGGCAGAGTGGGACTGAAAGTGCCAAGGCTGAGTGGAGTGAATGTGCCCAGGCTGAGTGGAGTGGAGGTGCCCAGGCTGAGTGGAGTTGGGGTTCCCTGGCAGAGTGGGATTGGAAGTGCCCAGGCTGAGTGGAGTGAACGTGCCCAGGCTGAGTGGAGTGGAGGTGCCCAGGCTGAGTGGAGTTGGGGTTCCCTGGCAGAGTGGGACTGGAAGTGCCAAGGCTGAGTGGAGTGAAGGTACCCAGGCTGAGTGGAGGGGAGGTGCCCAGGCTGAGTGGAGTGCAGGTTCCCAGCAGAGTGGGACTGGAAGTGCCCAGGCTGAGTGGAGTGAATGTGCCCAGGCTGAATGGAGTGGAGGTGCCCAGGCTGAGTGGAGGTGCCCAGGCTGAGTGGAGTGCAGGTTCCCAGGCAGAGTGGGATTGGAAGTGCCCAGGCTGAGTGGAGTGAATGTGCCCAGGCTGAGTGGAGTGGAGGTGCCCAGGCTGAATGGAGTAGGGGTTCCCAGGCAGAGTGGGACTGGAAGTGCCCAGGCTGAGTGGAGTGAATGTGCCCAGGCTGAGTGGAGTGGAGGTGCCCAGGCTGAGTGGAGTTGGGGTTCCCTGGCAGAGTGGGACTGGAAGTGCCAACGCTGAGTGGAGTGAATGTGCCCAGGCTGAGTGGAGTGGAGGTGCCCAGGCTGAGTGGAGTGCAGGTTCCCAGGCAGAGTGGGATTGGAAGTGCCCAGGCTGAGTGGAGTAATGTACCCAGGCTGAGTGGAGTGCAGGTGCCCAGGCTGAGTGGAGTGCAGGTTCCCAGGCAGAGTGGGATTGGAAGTGCCCAGGCTGAGTGGAGTGAATGTGCCCAGGCTGAGTGGAGTGGAGGTGCCCAGGCCGAGTGGAGTGCAGGTTCCCAGGCAGAGTGGGACTGGAAGTGCCTAGACGGAGTGGAGTGAATGTGCCCAGCCGCCGGAGCCCGAAACGTGCGTTTCCCCATTGCCTTGAATGGGCGCGGAGAGAGGGGGGCGCTTTTTGGCTCGTGGCGCGGGCACCGTTGCGCCAAAGCGTCAAGTGTCACCACTCCCCGTGCTCGGGGCGGCCCCTTGGAGCTAACTGGCTGGGTCTGGAGGGGCTGCGAGGCCGCCCAGGAGAACGGGTCCAAACCGCGTTCCGATCGGACGAGAATTGAGGGCAAGACACAGTTCCGCGGTTCACTTTCCGCCCGGGCAAAGGGCCTATTACTTGCGGCGGGAGGGCTTAAGAGTGGGCCCCCGTGAGTCGGGTGGAGAGCCGGGTGTGGAGAGGAGTAGCGGAGGTTCCCAGTCAGAGTGGGAGTGGAGGTTCCTGGGCAGAGTGGGACTGGAAGTGCCCAGGCTGAGTGGAGTGAATGTGCCCTGGCTGAGTGGAGTGAATGTGGCCAGGCTGAGTGGAGTGGAGGTGCCCAGGCTGAGTGTAGTGAATGTGCCCAGGCTGACTGGAGAGAATGTGCCCAGGCTGAGTGGATTGGAGGTGCCCAGGCTGAGTGGAGTGCAGGTTCCCAGGCAGAGTGGGACTGGAAGTGCCCAGGCTGAGTGGAGTGAATGTGCCCAGGCTGAGTGGAGTGGAGGTGCCCAGGCTGAGTGGAGTTGGGGTTCCCTGGCAGAGTGGGACTGGAAGTGCCAAGGCTGAGTGGAGTGAATGTGCCCAGGCTGAGTGGAGTGGAGGTGCCCAGGCCGAGTGGAGTGCAGGTTCCCAGGCAGAGTGGGACTGGAAGTGCCCAGGCGGAGTGGAGTGAATGTGCCCAGGCTGAATGGGAGTCAATGTGCCTAGACAGAGTGGAGTGAATGTGCCCGGCCGCCGGAGCCCGAAACGTGCGTTTCCCCATTGCCTTGAATGGGCGCGGAGAGAGGGGGGCGCTTTTTGGCTCGTGGCGCGGGCACCGTTGCGCCAAAGCGTCAAGTGTCACACCTCCCCGTGCTCGGGGCGGCCCCTTGGAGCTAACTGGCTGGGTCTGGAGGGGCTGCGAGGCCGCCCAGGAGAACGGGTCCAAACCGCGTTCCGATCGGACGAGAATTGAGGGCGGGACACAGTTCCGCGGTTCACTTTCCGCCCGGGCAAAGGGCCTATAACTTGCGGCGGGAGGGCTTAAGAGTGGGCCCCCGCGAGTCGGGTGGAGAGCCGGGTGTGGAGAGGAGTAGCGGAGGTTCCCAGTCAGAGTGGGAGTGGAGGTTCCTGGGCAGAGTGGGACTGGAAGTGCCCAGGCTGAGTGGAGTGAATGTGCCCAGGCTGAGTGGAGTGGAGGTGCCCAGGCTGAGTGGAGTTGGGGTTCCCTGGCAGAGTGGGATTGGAAGTGCCCAGGCTGAGTGGAGTGAATGTGCCCAGGCTGAGTGGAGTGGAGGTTCCCAGGCTGAATGGAGTTGGGGTTCCCAGGCAGAGTGGGACTGGAAGTGCCCAGGCTGAGTGGAGTGCAGGTTCCCAGGCAGAGTGGGATTGGAAGTGCCCAGGCTGAGTGGAGTGAATGTGCCCAGGCTGACTGGAGTGGAGGTGCCCAGGCCGAGTGGAGTGCAGGTTCCCAGGCAGAGTGGGACTGGAAGTGCCCAGGCGGAGTGGAGTGAATGTGCCGAGGCTGAATGGGAGTCAATGTGCCTAGACAGAGTGGAGTGAATGTGCCCAGCCGCCGGAGCCCGAAACGTGCGTTTCCCCATTGCCTTGAATGGGCGCGGAGAAAGGGGGCGCTTTTTGGCTCGTGGCGCGGGCACCGTTGCGGCAAAGCGTCAAGTGTCACACCTCCCCGTGCTCGGGGCGGCCCCTTGGAGCTAACTGGCTGGGTCTGGAGGGGCTACGAGGCCGCCCAGGAGAACGGGTCCAAACCGCGTTCCGATCGGACGAGAATTGAGGGCGGGACACAGTTCCGCGGTTCACTTTCCGCCCGGGCAAAGGGCCTATAACTTGCGGCGGGAGGGCTTAAGAGTGGGCCCCCGCGAGTCGGGTGGAGAGCCGGGTGTGGAGAGGAGTAGCGGAGGTTCCCAGTCAGAGTGGGAGTGGAGGTTCCTGGGCAGAGTGGGACTGGAAGTGCCCAGGCTGAGTGGAGTGAATGTGCCCTGGCTGAGTGGAGTGAATGTGCCCAGGCTGAGTGGAGTGAATGTGCCCAGGCTGAGTGGAGTGAATGTGCCCAGGCTGACTGGAGAGAATGTGCGCAGGCTGAGTGGATTGGAGGTGCCCAGGCTGAGTGGAGTGGAGGTTCCCAGGCAGAGTGGGACTGGAAGTGCCCAGGCTGAGTGGAGTGAATGTGCCCAGGCTGAGTGGAGTGGAGGTGCCCAGGCTGAGTGGAGTTTGGGTTCCCTGGCAGAGTGGGACTGGAAGTGCCAAGGCTGAGTGGAGTGAATGTGCCCAGGCTGAGTGGAGTGGAGGTGCCCAGGCCGAGTGGAGTGCAGGTTCCCAGGCAGAGTGGGACTGGAAGTGCCCAGGCGGAGTGGAGTGAATGTGCCCAGGCTGAATGGGAGTCAATGTGCCTAGACAGAGTGGAGTGAATGTGCCCGGCCGCCGGAGCCCGAAACGTGCGTTTCACCATTGCCTTGAATGGGCGCGGAGAGAGGGGGGCGCTTTTTGGCTCGTGGCGCGGGCACCGTTGCGCCAAAGCGTCAAGTGTCACGCCTCCCCGTGCTCGGGGCGGCCCCTTGGAACTAACTGGCTGGGTCTGGAGGGGCTGCGAGGCCGCCCAGGAGAACGGGTCCAAACCGCGTTCCGATCGGACGAGAATTGAGGGCGGGACACAGTTCCGCGGTTCACTTTCCGCCCGGGCAAAGGGCCTATAACTTGCGGCGGGAGGGCTTAAGAGTGGGCCCCCGCGAGTCGGGTGGAGAGCCGGGTGTGGAGAGGAGTAGCGGAGGTTCCCAGTCAGAGTGGGAGTGGAGGTTCCTGGGCAGAGTGGGACTGGAAGTGCCCAGGCTGAGTGGAGTGAATGTGCCCTGGCTGAGTGGAGTGAATGTGGCCAGGCTGAGTGGAGTGGAGGAGCCCAGGCTGAGAGGAGTGCAGGCACCCAGGCAGAGTGGGATTGGAAGTGCCCAGGCTGAGTGGAGTGAATGTGCCCAGGCTGAGTGGAGTGGAGGTGCCCAGGCCGAGTGGAGTGCAGGTTCCCAGGCAGAGTGGGACTGGAAGTGCCCAGGCTGAGTGGAGTGAATGTGCCCAGGCTGAGTGGAGTGGAGTTGCCCAGGCTGAGTGGAGTTGGGGTTCCCTGGCAGAGTGGGACTGGAAGTGCCAAGGCTGAGTGGAGTGAATGTGCCCAGGCTGAGTGGAGTGGAGGTGCCCAGGCCGAGTGGAGTGCAGGTTCCCAGGCAGAGTGGGACTGAAAGTGCCCAGGCTGAGTGGAGTGAATGTGCCCAGGCTGAGTGGAGTGGAGGTGCCCCAGCTGAGTGGAGTTGGGGTTCCCTGGCAGAGTGGGACTGGAAGTGCCAAGGCTGAGTGGAGTGAAGGTACCCAGGCTGAGTGGAGTGGAGGTGCCCAGGCTGAGTGGAGTGCAGGTTCCCAGGCAGAGTGGGATTGGAAGTGCAAGGCTGAGTGGAGTGAATGTGCCCAGGCTGAGTGGAGTGGAGGTGCCCAGGCTGAGTGGAGTTGGGGTTCCCTGGCAGAGTGGGATTGGAAGTGCCCAGGCTGAGTGGAGTGAACGTGCCCAGGCTGAGTGGAGTGGAGGTGCCCAGGCTGAGTGGAGTTGGGGTTCCCTGGCAGAGTGGGACTGGAAGTGCCAAGGCTGAGTGGAGTGAAGGTACCCAGGCTGAGTGGAGGGGAGGTGCCCAGGCTGAGTGGAGTGCAGGTTCCCAGCAGAGTGGGACTGGAAGTGCCCAGGCTGAGTGGAGTGAATGTGCCCAGGCTGAATGGAGTGGAGGTGCCCAGGCTGAGTGGAGGTGCCCAGGCTGAGTGGAGTGCAGGTTCCCAGGCAGAGTGGGATTGGAAGTGCCCAGGCTGAGTGGAGTGAATGTGCCCAGGCTGAGTGGAGTGGAGGTGCCCAGGCTGAATGGAGTAGGGGTTCCCAGGCAGAGTGGGACTGGAAGTGCCCAGGCTGAGTGGAGTGAATGTGCCCAGGCTGAGTGGAGTGAATGTGCCCAGGCTGACTGGAGAGAATGTGCGCAGGCTGAGTGGATTGGAGGTGCCCAGGCTGAGTGGAGTGGAGGTTCCCAGGCAGAGTGGGACTGGAAGTGCCCAGGCTGAGTGGAGTGAATGTGCCCAGGCTGAGTGGAGTGGAGGTGCCCAGGCTGAGTGGAGTTTGGGTTCCCTGGCAGAGTGGGACTGGAAGTGCCAAGGCTGAGTGGAGTGAATGTGCCCAGGCTGAGTGGAGTGGAGGTGCCCAGGCCGAGTGGAGTGCAGGTTCCCAGGCAGAGTGGGACTGGAAGTTCCCAGGCGGAGTGGAGTGAATGTGCCCAGGCTGAATGGGAGTCAATGTGCCTAGACAGAGTGGAGTGAATGTGCCCGGCCGCCGGAGCCCGAAACGTGCGTTTCCCCATTGCCTTGAATGGGCGCGGAGAGAGGGGGGCGCTTTTTGGCTCGTGGCGCGGGCACCGTTGCGCCAAAGCGTCAAGTGTCACGCCTCCCCGTGCTCGGGGCGGCCCCTTGGAACTAACTGGCTGGGTCTGGAGGGGCTGCGAGGCCGCCCAGGAGAACGGGTCCAAACCGCGTTCCGATCGGACGAGAATTGAGGGCGGGACACAGTTCCGCGGTTCACTTTCCGCCCGGGCAAAGGGCCTATAACTTGCGGCGGGAGGGCTTAAGAGTGGGCCCCCGCGAGTCGGGTGGAGAGCCGGGTGTGGAGAGGAGTAGCGGAGGTTCCCAGTCAGAGTGGGAGTGGAGGTTCCTGGGCAGAGTGGGACTGGAAGTGCCCAGGCTGAGTGGAGTGAATGTGCCCAGGCTGAGTGGAGTGGAGGTGCCCAGGCTGAGTGGAGTTGGGGTTCCCTGGCAGAGTGGGATTGGAAGTGCCCAGGCTGAGTGGAGTGAATGTGCCCAGGCTGAGTGGAGTGGAGGTGCCCAGGCTGAATGGAGTTGGGGTTCCCAGGCAGAGTGGGACTGGAAGTGCCCAGGCTGAGTGGAGTGCAGGTTCCCAGGCAGAGTGGGATTGGAAGTGCCCAGGCTGAGTGGAGTGAATGTGCCCAGGCTGACTGGAGTGGAGGTGCCCAGGCCGAGTGGAGTGCAGGTTCCCAGGCAGAGTGGGACTGGAAGTGCCCAGGCTGAGTGGAGTGAATGTGCCCTGGCTGAGTGGAGTGAATGTGCCCAGGCTGAGTGGAGTGAATGTGCCCAGGCTGAGTGGAGTGAATGTGCCCAGGCTGACTGGAGAGAATGTGCGCAGGCTGAGTGGATTGGAGGTGCCCAGGCTGAGTGGAGTGGAGGTTCCCAGGCAGAGTGGGACTGGAAGTGCCCAGGCTGAGTGGAGTGAATGTGCCCAGGCTGAGTGGCGTGGAGGTGCCCAGGCTGAGTGGAGTTGGGGTTCCCTGGCAGAGTGGGACTGGAAGTGCCAAGGCTGAGTGGAGTGAATGTGCCCAGGCTGAGTGGAGTGGAGGTGCCCAGGCCGAGTGGAGTGCAGGTTCCCAGGCAGAGTGGGACTGGAAGTGCCCAGGCGGAGTGGAGTGAATGTGCCCAGGCTGAATGGGAGTCAATGTGCCTAGACAGAGTGGAGTGAATGTGCCCGGCCGCCGGAGCCCGAAACGTGCGTTTCCCCATTGCCTTGAATGGGCGCGGAGAGAGGGGGGCGCTTTTTGGCTCGTGGCGCGGGCACCGTTGCGCCAAAGCGTCAAGTGTCACGCCTCCCCGTGCTCGGGGCGGCCCCTTGGAGCTAACTGGCTGGGTCTGGAGGGGCTGCGAGGCCGCCCAGGAGAACGGGTCCAAACCGCGTTCCGATCGGACGAGAATTGAGGGCGGGACACAGTTCCGCGGTTCACTTTCCGCCCGGGCAAAGGGCCTATAACTTGCGGCGGGAGGGCTTAAGAGTGGGCCCCCGCGAGTCGGGTGGAGAGCCGGGTGTGGAGAGGAGAAGCGGAGGTTCCCAGTCAGAGTGGGAGTGGAGGTTCCTGGGCAGAGTGGGACTGGAAGTGCCCAGGCTGAGTGGAGTGAATGTGCCCTGGCTGAGTGGAGTGAATGTGGCCAGGCTGAGTGGAGTGGAGGAGCCCAGGCTGAGAGGAGTGCAGGCACCCAGGCAGAGTGGGATTGGAAGTGCCCAGGCTGAGTGGAGTGAATGTGCCCAGGCTGAGTGGAGTGGAGGTGCCCAGGCCGAGTGGAGTGCAGGTTCCCAGGCAGAGTGGGACTGGAAGTGCCCAGGCTGAGTGGAGTGAATGTGCCCAGGCTGAGTGGAGTGGAGTTGCCCAGGCTGAGTGGAGTTGGGGTTCCCTGGCAGAGTGGGACTGGAAGTGCCAAGGCTGAGTGGAGTGAATGTGCCCAGGCTGAGTGGAGTGGAGGTGCCCAGGCCGAGTGGAGTGCAGGTTCCCAGGCAGAGTGGGACTGAAAGTGCCCAGGCTGAGTGGAGTGAATGTGCCCAGGCTGAGTGGAGTGGAGGTGCCCCAGCAGAGTGGAGTTGGGGTTCCCTGGCAGAGTGGGACTGGAAGTGCCAAGGCTGAGTGGAGTGAAGGTACCCAGGCTGAGTGGAGTGGAGGTGCCCAGGCTGAGTGGAGTGCAGGTTCCCAGGCAGAGTGGGATTGGAAGTGCCAAGGCTGAGTGGAGTGAATGTGCCCAGGCTGAGTGGAGTGGAGGTGCCCAGGCTGAGTGGAGTTGGGGTTCCCTGGCAGAGTGGGATTGGAAGTTCCCAGGCTGAGTGGAGTGAACGTGCCCAGGCTGAGTGGAGTGGAGGTGCCCAGGCTGAGTGGAGTTGGGGTTCCCTGGCAGAGTGGGACTGGAAGTGCCAAGGCTGAGTGGAGTGAAGGTACCCAGGCTGAGTGGAGGGGAGGTGCCCAGGCTGAGTGGAGTGCAGGTTCCCAGCAGAGTGGGACTGGAAGTGCCCAGGCTGAGTGGAGTGAATGTGCCCAGGCTGAATGGAGTGGAGGTGCCCAGGCTGAGTGGAGGTGCCCAGGCTGAGTGGAGTGCAGGTTCCCAGGCAGAGTGGGATTGGAAGTGCCCAGGCTGAGTGGAGTGAATGTGCCCAGGCTGAGTGGAGTGGAGGTGCCCAGGCTGAATGGAGTAGGGGTTCCCAGGCAGAGTGGGACTGGAAGTGCCCAGGCTGAGTGGAGTGAATGTGCCCAGGCTGAGTGGAGTGGAGGTGCCCAGGCTGAGTGGAGTTGGGGTTCCCTGGCAGAGTGGGACTGGAAGTGCCAACGCTGAGTGGAGTGAATGTGCCCAGGCTGAGTGGAGTGGAGGTGCCCAGGCTGAGTGGAGTGCAGGTTCCCAGGCAGAGTGGGATTGGAAGTGCCCAGGCTGAGTGGAGTAATGTACCCAGGCTGAGTGGAGTGCAGGTGCCCAGGCTGAGTGGAGTGCAGGTTCCCAGGCAGAGTGGGATTGGAAGTGCCCAGGCTGAGTGGAGTGAATGTGCCCAGGCTGAGTGGAGTGGAGGTGCCCAGGCTGACTGGAGAGAATGTGCGCAGGCTGAGTGGATTGGAAGTGCCCAGGCTGAGTGGAGTGAATGTGCCCAGGCTGACTGGAGAGAATGTGCGCAGGCTGAGTGGATTGGAGGTGCCCAGGCTGAGTGGAGTGGAGGTTCCCAGGCAGAGTGGGACTGGAAGTGCCCAGGCTGAGTGGAGTGACTGTGCCCAGGCTGAGTGGAGTGGAGGTGCCCAGGCTGAGTGGAGTTGGGGTTCCCTGGCAGAGTGGGACTGGAAGTGCCAAGGCTGAGTGGAGTGAATGTGCCCAGGCTGAGTGGAGTGGAAGTGCCCAGGCTGATAGGAGTGCAGGTTCCCAGGCAGAGTGGGACTGGAAGTGCCCAGGCTGAGTGGAGTGAATGTGCCCAGGCTGAATGGAGTGGAGGTTCCCAGGCTGAGTGGAGTGCAGGTTCCCAGGCAGAGTGGGATTGGAAGTGCCCAGGCTGAGTGGAGTGAATGTGCCCAGGCTTAGTGGAGTGAATGTGCCCAGGCTGAGTGGAGTGGAGGTGCCCAGGCTGATTGGAGTGCAGGTTCCCAGGCAGAGTGGGACTGGAAGTGCCCAGGCTGAGTGGAGTGAATGTGCCCAGGCTGAATGGAGTGGAGGTGCCCAGGCTGAGTGGAGTGCAGGTTCCCAGGCAGAGTGGGATTGGAAGTGCCCAGGCTGAGTGGAGTGAATGTACCCAGGCTGAGTGGAGTGGAGGTGCCCAGGCTGAGTGGAGTGCAGGTTCCCAGGCAGAGTGGGATTGGAAGTGCCCAGGCTGAGTGGAGTGAATGTGCCCAGGCTGAGTGGAGTGGAGGTGCCCAGGCTGAGTGGAGTTGTGGTTCCCTGGCAGAGTGGGACTGGAAGTGCCAAGGCTGAGTGGAGTGAATGTACCCAGGCTGAGTGGAGTGGAGGTGCCCAGGCTGAGTGGAGTGCAGGTTCCCAGGCAGAGTGGGATTGGAAGTGCCCAGGCTGAGTGGAGTGAATGTGCCCTGGCTGAGTGGAGTGGAGGTGCCCAGGCTGAGTGGAGTTGGGGTTCCCTGGCAGAGTGGGACTGGAAGTGCCAAGGCTGAGTGGAGTGAATGTGCCCAGGCTGAATGGAGTGGAGGTGCCCAGGCTGAGTGGAGTGCAGGTTCCCAGGCAGAGTGGGATTGGAAGTGCCCAGGCTGAGTGGAGTGAATGTGCCCAGGCTGAGTGGAGTGGAGGTGCCCAGGCTGAATGGAGTTGGGGTTCCCAGGCAGAGTGGGACTGGAAGTGCCCAGGCTGAGTGGAGTGCAGGTTCCCAGGCAGAGTGGGATTGGAAGTGCCCAGGCTGAGTGGAGTGAATGTGCCGAGGCTGAATGGGAGTCAATGTGCCTAGACAGAGTGGAGTGAATGTGCCCAGCCGCCGGAGCCCGAAACGTGCGTTTCCCCATTGCCTTGAATGGGCGCGGAGAGAGGGGGGCGCTTTTTGGCTCGTGGCGCGGGCACCGTTGCGGCAAAGCGTCAAGTGTCACACCTCCCCGTGCTCGGGGCGGCCCCTTGGAGCTAACTGGCTGGGTCTGGAGGGGCTGCGAGGCCGCCCAGGAGAACGGGTCCAAACCGCGTTCCGATCGGACGAGAATTGAGGGGGGGACACAGTTCCGCGGTTCACTTTCCGCCCGGGCAAAGGGCCTATAACTTGCGGCGGGAGGGCTTAAGAGTGGGCCCCCGCGAGTCGGGTGGAGAGCCGGGTGTGGAGAGGAGTAGCGGAGGTTCCCAGTCAGAGTGGGAGTGGAGGTTCCTGGGCAGAGTGGGACTGGAAGTGCCCAGGCTGAGTGGAGTGAATGTGCCCTGGCTGAGTGGAGTGAATGTGCCCAGGCTGAGTGGAGTGAATGTGCCCAGGCTGAGTGGAGTGAATGTGCCCAGGCTGACTGGAGAGAATGTGCGCAGGCTGAGTGGATTGGAGGTGCCCAGGCTGAGTGGAGTGGAGGTTCCCAGGCAGAGTGGGACTGGAAGTGCCCAGGCTGAGTGGAGTGAATGTGCCCAGGCTGAGTGGAGTGGAGGTGCCCAGGCTGAGTGGAGTGGAGGAGCCCAGGCTGAGAGGAGTGCAGGCACCCAGGCAGAGTGGGATTGGAAGTGCCCAGGCTGAGTGGAGTGAATGTGCCCAGGCTGAGTGGAGTGGAGGTGCCCAGGCCGAGTGGAGTGCAGGTTCCCAGGCAGAGTGGGACTGGAAGTGCCCAGGCTGAGTGGAGTGAATGTGCCCAGGCTGAGTGGAGTGAATGTGCCCAGGCTGAGGGGAGAGAATGTGCCCAGGCTGAGTGGATTGGAGGTGCCCAGGCTGAGTGGAGTGCAGGTTCCCAGGCAGAGTGGGACTGGAAGTGCCCAGGCTGAGTGGAGTGAATGTGCCCAGGCTGAGTGGAGTGAATGATCCCAGGCTGAATGGGAGTCAATGTGCCTAGACAGAGTGGAGTGAATGTGCCCAGGCTGAGTGGAGTGGAGGTGCCCAGGCTGAGTGGAGTTGGGGTTCCCAGGCAGAGAGGGACTGGAAGTGCCCTGGCTGAGTGGAGTGAATGTGCCCAGGCTGCGTGGAGTGGAGGTTCCCAGGCTGAGTGGAGTGCAGGCTCCCAGCAGAGTGGGACTGGAAGTGCCCAGGCTGAGTGGAGTGAATGTGCCCAGGCTGAGTGGAGTGAATGTGCCCAGGCAGAGTGGAGTGAATGTGCCCAGGCTGAGTGGAGTGGAGGTGCCCAGGCTGAGTGGAGTGCAGGTTCCCAGGCAGAGTGGGACTGGAAGTGCCCAGGCTGAGTGGAGTGGAGGTGCCCAGGCTGAGTGGAGTGGAGGTGCCCAGGCCGAGTGGAGTGCAGGTTCCCAGGCAGAGTGGGACTGGAAGTGCCCAGGCGGAGTGGAGTGAATGTGCCCAGGCTGAATGGGAGTCAATGTGCCTAGACAGAGTGGAGTGAATGTGCCCAGCCGCCGGACCCCGAAACGTGCGTTTCCCCATTGCCTTGAATGGGCGCGGAGAGAGGGGGGCGCTTTTTGGCTCGTGGCGCGGGCACCGTTGCGCCAAAGCGTCAAGTGTCACCCCTCCCCGTGCTCGGGGCGGCCCCTTGGAGCTAACTGGCTGGGTCTGGAGGGGCTGCGAGGCCGCCCAGGAGAACGGGTCCAAACCGCGTTCCGATCGGACGAGAATTGAGGGCGGGACACAGTTCCGCGGTTCACTTTCCGCCCGGGCAAAGGGCCTATTACTTGCGGCGGGAGGGCTTAAGAGTGGGCCCCCGTGAGTCGGGTGGAGAGCCGGGTGTGGAGAGGAGTAGCGGAGGTTCCCAGTCAGAGTGGGAGTGGAGGTTCCTGGGCAGAGTGGGACTGGAAGTGCCCAGGCTGAGTGGAGTGAATGTGCCCTGGCTGAGTGGAGTGAATGTGGCCAGGCTGAGTGGAGTGGAGGAGCCCAGGCTGAGAGGAGTGCAGGCACCCAGGCAGAGTGGGATTGGAAGTGCCCAGGCTGAGTGGAGTGAATGTGCCCAGGCTGAGTGGAGTGGAGGTGCCCAGGCCGAGTGGAGTGCAGGTTCCCAGGCAGAGTGGGACTGGAAGTGCCCAGGCTGAGTGGAGTGAATGTGCCCAGGCTGAGTGGAGTGGAGTTGCCCAGGCTGAGTGGAGTTGGGGTTCCCTTGCAGAGTGGGACTGGAAGTGCCAAGGCTGAGTGGAGTGAATGTGCCCAGGCTGAGTGGAGTGGAGGTGCCCAGGCCGAGTGGAGTGCAGGTTCCCAGGCAGAGTGGGACTGAAAGTGCCCAGGCTGAGTGGAGTGAATGTGCCCAGGCTGAGTGGAGTGGAGGTGCCCCAGCAGAGTGGAGTTGGGGTTCCCTGGCAGAGTGGGACTGGAAGTGCCAAGGCTGAGTGGAGTGAAGGTACCCAGGCTGAGTGGAGTGGAGGTGCCCAGGCTGAGTGGAGTGCAGGTTCCCAGGCAGAGTGGGATTGGAAGTGCCAAGGCTGAGTGGAGTGAATGTGCCCAGGCTGAGTGGAGTGGAGGTGCCCAGGCTGAGTGGAGTTGGGGTTCCCTGGCAGAGTGGGATTGGAAGTTCCCAGGCTGAGTGGAGTGAACGTGCCCAGGCTGAGTGGAGTGGAGGTGCCCAGGCTGAGTGGAGTTGGGGTTCCCTGGCAGAGTGGAGGGGAGGTACCCAGGCTGAGTGGAGGGGAGGTGCCCAGGCTGAGTGGAGTGCAGGTTCCCAGCAGAGTGGGACTGGAAGTGCCCAGGCTGAGTGGAGTGAATGTGCCCAGGCTGAATGGAGTGGAGGTGCCCAGGCTGAGTGGAGGTGCCCAGGCTGAGTGGAGTGCAGGTTCCCAGGCAGAGTGGGATTGGAAGTGCCCAGGCTGAGTGGAGTGAATGTGCCCAGGCTGAGTGGAGTGGAGGTGCCCAGGCTGAATGGAGTAGGGGTTCCCAGGCAGAGTGGGACTGGAAGTGCCCAGGCTGAGTGGAGTGAATGTGCCCAGGCTGAGTGGAGTGGAGGTGCCCAGGCTGAGTGGAGTTGGGGTTCCCTGGCAGAGTGGGACTGGAAGTGCCAACGCTGAGTGGAGTGAATGTGCCCAGGCTGAGTGGAGTGGAGGTGCCCAGGCTGAGTGGAGTGCAGGTTCCCAGGCAGAGTGGGATTGGAAGTGCCCAGGCTGAGTGGAGTAATGTACCCAGGCTGAGTGGAGTGCAGGTGCCCAGGCTGAGTGGAGTGCAGGTTCCCAGGCAGAGTGGGATTGGAAGTGCCCAGGCTGAGTGGAGTGAATGTGCCCAGGCTGAGTGGAGTGGAGGTGCCACGGCTGACTGGAGAGAATGTGCGCAGGCTGAGTGGATTGGAAGTGCCCAGGCTGAGTGGAGTGAATGTGCCCAGGCTGACTGGAGAGAATGTGCGCAGGCTGAGTGGAGTGGAGGTTCCCAGGCAGAGTGGGACTGGAAGTGCCCAGGCTGAGTGGAGTGACTGTGCCCAGGCTGAGTGGAGTGGAGGTGCCCAGGCTGAGTGGAGTTGGGGTTCCCTGGCAGAGTGGGACTGGAAGTGCCAAGGCTGAGTGGAGTGAATGTGCCCAGGCTGAGTGGAGTGGAAGTGCCCAGGCTGATTGGAGTGCAGGTTCCCAGGCAGAGTGGGACTGGAAGTGCCCAGGCTGAGTGGAGTGAATGTGCCCAGGCTGAATGGAGTGGAGGTGCCCAGGCTGAGTGGAGTGCAGGTTCCCAGGCAGAGTGGGATTGGAAGTGCCCAGGCTGAGTGGAGTGAATGTGCCCAGGCTGAGTGGAGTGGAGGTGCCCAGGCTGAATGGAGTAGGGGTTCCCAGGCAGAGTGGGACTGGAAGTGCCCAGGCTGAGTGGAGTGCAGGTTCCCAGGCAGAGTGGGATTGGAAGTGCCCAGGCTGAGTGGAGTGAATGTACCCAGGCTGAGTGGAGTGGAGGTGCCCAGGCTGAGTGGAGTGCAGGTTCCCAGGCAGAGTGGGATTGGAAGTGCCCAGGCTGAGTGGAGTGAATGTGCCCAGGCTGAGTGGAGTGGAGGTGCCCAGGCTGAGTGGAGTTGGGGTTCCCTGGCAGAGTGGGACTGGAAGTGCCAAGGCTGAGTGGAGTGAATGTGCCCAGGCTGAATGGAGTGGAGGTGCCCAGGCTGAGTGGAGTGCAGGTTCCCAGGCAGAGTGGGATTGGAAGTGCCCAGGCTGAGTGGAGTGAATGTGCCCAGGCTGAGTGGAGTGGAGGTGCCCAGGCTGAATGGAGTTGGGGTTCCCAGGCAGAGTGGGACTGGAAGTGCCCAGGCTGAGTGGAGTGCAGGTTCCCAGGCAGAGTGGGATTGGAAGTGCCCAGGCTGAGTGGAGTGAATGTGCCGAGGCTGAATGGGAGTCAATGTGCCTAGACAGAGTGGAGTGAATGTGCCCAGCCGCCGGAGCCCGAAACGTGCGTTTCCCCATTGCCTTGAATGGGCGCGGAGAGAGGGGGGCGCTTTTTGGCTCGTGGCGCGGGCACCGTTGCGGCAAAGCGTCAAGTGTCACACCTCCCCGTGCTCGGGGCGGCCCCTTGGAGCTAACTGGCTGGGTCTGGAGGGGCTGCGAGGCCGCCCAGGAGAACGGGTCCAAACCGCGTTCCGATCGGACGAGAATTGAGGGGGGGACACAGTTCCGCGGTTCACTTTCCGCCCGGGCAAAGGGCCTATAACTTGCGGCGGGAGGGCTTAAGAGTGGGCCCCCGCGAGTCGGGTGGAGAGCCGGGTGTGGAGAGGAGTAGCGGAGGTTCCCAGTCAGAGTGGGAGTGGAGGTTCCTGGGCAGAGTGGGACTGGAAGTGCCCAGGCTGAGTGGAGTGAATGTGCCCTGGCTGAGTGGAGTGAATGTGCCCAGGCTGAGTGGAGTGAATGTGCCCAGGCTGAGTGGAGTGAATGTGCCCAGGCTGACTGGAGAGAATGTGCGCAGGCTGAGTGGATTGGAGGTGCCCAGGCTGAGTGGAGTGGAGGTTCCCAGGCAGAGTGGGACTGGAAGTGCCCAGGCTGAGTGGAGTGAATGTGCCCAGGCTGAGTGGAGTGGAGGTGCCCAGGCTGAGTGGAGTGGAGGAGCCCAGGCTGAGAGGAGTGCAGGCACCCAGGCAGAGTGGGATTGGAAGTGCCCAGGCTGAGTGGAGTGAATGTGCCCAGGCTGAGTGGAGTGGAGGTGCCCAGGCCGAGTGGAGTGCAGGTTCCCAGGCAGAGTGGGACTGGAAGTGCCCAGGCTGAGTGGAGTGAATGTGCCCAGGCTGAGTGGAGTGAATGTGCCCAGGCTGAGGGGAGAGAATGTGCCCAGGCTGAGTGGATTGGAGGTGCCCAGGCTGAGTGGAGTGCAGGTTCCCAGGCAGAGTGGGACTGGAAGTGCCCAGGCTGAGTGGAGTGAATGTGCCCAGGCTGAGTGGAGTGAATGATCCCAGGCTGAATGGGAGTCAATGTGCCTAGACAGAGTGGAGTGAATGTGCCCAGGCTGAGTGGAGTGGAGGTGCCCAGGCTGAGTGGAGTTGGGGTTCCCAGGCAGAGAGGGACTGGAAGTGCCCTGGCTGAGTGGAGTGAATGTGCCCAGGCTGCGTGGAGTGGAGGTTCCCAGGCTGAGTGGAGTGCAGGCTCCCAGCAGAGTGGGACTGGAAGTGCCCAGGCTGAGTGGAGTGAATGTGCCCAGGCTGAGTGGAGTGAATGTGCCCAGGCAGAGTGGAGTGAATGTGCCCAGGCTGAGTGGAGTGGAGGTGCCCAGGCTGAGTGGAGTGCAGGTTCCCAGGCAGAGAGGGACTGGAAGTGCCCAGGCTGAGTGGAGTGGAGGTGCCCAGGCTGAGTGGAGTGGAGGTGCCCAGGCCGAGTGGAGTGCAGGTTCCCAGGCAGAGTGGGACTGGAAGTGCCCAGGCGGAGTGGAGTGAATGTGCCCAGGCTGAATGGGAGTCAATGTGCCTAGACAGAGTGGAGTGAATGTGCCCAGCCGCCGGACCCCGAAACGTGCGTTTCCCCATTGCCTTGAATGGGCGCGGAGAGAGGGGGGCGCTTTTTGGCTCGTGGCGCGGGCACCGTTGCGCCAAAGCGTCAAGTGTCACCCCTCCCCGTGCTCGGGGCGGCCCCTTGGAGCTAACTGGCTGGGTCTGGAGGGGCTGCGAGGCCGCCCAGGAGAACGGGTCCAAACCGCGTTCCGATCGGACGAGAATTGAGGGCGGGACACAGTTCCGCGGTTCACTTTCCGCCCGGGCAAAGGGCCTATTACTTGCGGCGGGAGGGCTTAAGAGTGGGCCCCCGTGAGTCGGGTGGAGAGCCGGGTGTGGAGAGGAGTAGCGGAGGTTCCCAGTCAGAGTGGGAGTGGAGGTTCCTGGGCAGAGTGGGACTGGAAGTGCCCAGGCTGAGTGGAGTGAATGTGCCCTGGCTGAGTGGAGTGAATGTGGCCAGGCTGAGTGGAGTGGAGGTGCCCAGGCTGAGTGGAGTGCAGGCACCCAGGCAGAGTGGGATTGGAAGTGCCCAGGCTGAGTGGAGTGAATGTGCCCAGGCTGAGTGGAGTGGAGGTGCCCAGGCTGAGTGGAGTGAATGTGCCCAGGCTGAATGGGAGTCAATGTGCCTAGACAGAGTGGAGTGAATGTGCCCGGCCGCCAGAGCCCGAAACGTGCGTTTCCCCATTGCCTTGAATGGGCGCGGAGAGAGGGGGGCGCTTTTTGGCTCGTGGCGCGGGCACCGTTGCGCCAAAGCGTCAAGTGTCACACCTCCCCGTGCTCGGGGCGGCCCCTTGGAGCAACTGGCTGGGTCTGGAGGGGCTGCGAGGCCGCCCAGGAGAACGGGTCCAAACCGCGTTCCGATCGGACGAGAATTGAGGGCGGGACACAGTTCCGCGGTTCACTTTCCGCCCGGGCAAAGGGCTTATAACTTGCGGCGGGAGGGCTTAAGAGTGGGCCCCGGCGAGTCGGGTGGAGAGCCGGGTGTGGAGAGGAGTAGCGGAGGTTCCCAGTCAGAGTGGGAGTGGAGGTTCCTGGGCAGAGTGGGACTGGAAGTGCCCAGGCTGAGTGGAGTGAATGTGCCCTCGCTGAGTGGAGTGAATGTGCCCAGGCTGAGTGGAGTGAATGTGCCCAGGCTGAGTGGAGAGAATGTGCCCAGGCTGAGTGGATTGGAGGTGCCCAGGCTGAGTGGAGTGCAGGTTCCCAGGCAGAGTGGGACTGGAAGTGCCCAGGCTGAGTGGAGTGAATGTGCCCAGGCTGAGTGGAGTGAATGATCCCAGGCTGAATGGGAGTCAATGTGCCTAGACAGAGTGGAGTGAATGTGCCCAGGCTGAGTGGAGTGGAGGTGCCCAGGCTGAGTGGAGTTGGGGTTCCCAGGCAGAGAGGGACTGGAAGTGCCCTGGCTGAGTGGAGTGAATGTGCCCAGGCTGCGTGGAGTGGAGGTTCCCAGGCTGAGTGGAGTGCAGGCTCCCAGCAGAGTGGGACTGGAAGTGCCCAGGCTGAGTGGAGTGAATGTGCCCAGGCTGAGTGGAGTGAATGTGCCCAGGCAGAGTGGAGTGAATGTGCCCAGGCTGAGTGGAGTGGAGGTGCCCAGGCTGAGTGGAGTGCAGGTTCCCAGGCAGAGTGGGACTGGAAGTGCCCAGGCTGAGTGGAGTGGAGGTGCCCAGGCCGAGTGGAGTGCAGGTTCCCAGGCAGAGTGGGATTGGAAGTGCCCAGGCTGAGTGGAGTGAATGTGCCCAGGCTGAGTGGAGTGGAGGTGCCCAGGCCGAGTGGAGTGCAGGTTCCCAGGCAGAGTGGGACTGGAAGTGCCCAGGCTGAGTGGAGTGAATGTGCCCAGGCTGAGTGGAGTGGAGGTGCCCAGGCTGAGTGGAGTTGGGGTTCCCTGGCAGAGTGGGACTGGAAGTGCCAAGGGTGAGTGGAGTGAATGTGCTCAGGCTGAGTGGAGTGGAGATGCCCAGGACGAGTGGAGTGCAGGTACCCAGGCAGAGTGTGACTGAAAGTGCCCAGGCTGAGTGGAGTGAATGTGCCCAGGCTGAATGGAGTGGAGGTGCCCAGGCTGAGTGGAGGTGCCCAGGCTGAGTGGAGTGCAGGTTCCCAGGCATTGTGGGATTGGAAGTGCCCAGGCTGAGTGGAGTGAATGTGCCCAGGCTGAGTGGAGTGGAGGTGCCCAGGCCGAGTGGAGTGCAGGTTCCCAGGCAGAGTGGGACTGGAAGTGCCCAGGCTGAGTGGACTGAATGTGCCCAGGCTGAGTGGAGTGGAGGTGCCCAGGCTGAGTGGAGTTGGGGTTCCCTGGCAGAGTGGGACTGGAAGTGCCAACGCTGAGTGGAGTGAATGTGCCCAGGCTGAGTGGAGTGGAGATGCCCAGGCTGAGTGGAGGTGCCCAGGCTGAGTGGAGTGCAGGTTCCCAGGCAGAGTGGGATTGGAAGTGCCCAGGCTGAGTGGAGTGAATGTGCCCAGGCTGAGTGGAGTGGAGGTGCCCAGGCTGAGTGGAGTTGGGGTTCCCTGGCAGAGTGGGACTGGAAGTGCCAAGGCTGAGTGGAGTGAATGTGCCCAGGCTGAGTGGAGTTGGGGTTCCCTGGCAGAGTGGGACTGGAAGTGCCAAGGCTGAGTGGAGTGAATGTGCCCAGGCTGAGTGGAGTGGAGGTGCCCAGGCCGAGTGGAGTGCAGGTTCCCAGGCAGAGTGGGACTGGAAGTGCCCAGGCGGAGTGGAGTGAATGTGCCCAGGCTGAATGGAGTGGAGGTGCCCAGGCTGAGTGGAGTGCAGGTTCCCTGACAGAGTGGGATTGGAAGTGCCCAGGCTGAGTGGAGTGAATGTGCCCAGGCTGAGTGGAGTGGAGGTGCCCAGGCCGAGTGGAGTGCAGGTTCCCAGGCAGAGTGGGATTGGAAGTGCCCAGGCTGAGTGGAGTGAATGTGCCCAGGCTGAGTGGAGTGGAGGTGCCCAGGCTGAGTGGAGTGCAGGTTCCCAGGCAGAGTGGGACTGGAAGTGCCCAGGCTGAGTGGAGTGAATGTGCCCAGGCTGAGTGGAGTGGAGGTGCCCAGGCTGAGTGGAGTTGGGGTTCCCTGGCAGAGTGGGACTGGAAGTGCCAAGGGTGAGTGGAGTGAATGTGCCCAGGCTGAGTGGAGTGGAGATGCCCAGGACGAGTGGAGTGCAGGTACCCAGGCAGAGTGTGACTGAAAGTGCCCAGGCTGAGTGGAGTGAATGTGCCCAGGCTGAATGGAGTGGAGGTGCCCAGGCTGAGTGGAGGTGCCCAGGCTGAGTGGAGTGCAGGTTCCCAGGCATTGTGGGATTGGAAGTGCCCAGGCTGAGTGGAGTGAATGTGCCCAGGCTGAGTGGAGTGGAGGTGCCCAGGCCGAGTGGAGTGCAGTTTCCCAGGCAGAGTGGGACTGGAAGTGCCCAGGCTGAGTGGACTGAATGTGCCCAGGCTGAGTGGAGTGGAGGTGCCCAGGCTGAGTGGAGTTGGGGTTCCCTGGCAGAGTGGGACTGGAAGTGCCAACGCTGAGTGGAGTGAATGTGCCCAGGCTGAGTGGAGTGGAGATGCCCAGGCTGAGTGGAGGTGCCCAGGCTGAGTGGAGTGCAGGTTCCCAGGCAGAGTGGGATTGGAAGTGCCCAGGCTGAGTGGAGTGAATGTGCCCAGGCTGAGTGGAGTGGAGGTGCCCAGGCTGAGTGGAGTTGGGGTTCCCTGGCAGAGTGGGACTGGAAGTGCCAAGGCTGAGTGGAGTGAATGTGCCCAGGCTGAGTGGAGTTGGGGTTCCCTGGCAGAGTGGGACTGGAAGTGCCAAGGCTGAGTGGAGTGAATGTGCCCAGGCTGAGTGGAGTGGAGGTGCCCAGGCCGAGTGGAGTGCAGGTTCCCAGGCAGAGTGGGACTGGAAGTGCCCAGGCGGAGTGGAGTGAATGTGCCCAGGCTGAATGGAGTGGAGGTGCCCAGGCTGAGTGGAGTGCAGGTTCCCTGGCAGAGTGGGATTGGAAGTGCCCAGGCTGAGTGGAGTGAATGTGCCCAGGCTGAGTGGAGTGGAGGTGCCAGGCTGAGTGGAGTTGGGGTACCCTGGCAGAGTGGGACTGGAAGTGCCCAGGCTGAGTGGACTGAATGTACCCAGGCTGAGTGGAGTGAATGTGCCCAGGCTGAGTGGAGAGAATGTGCCCAGGCTGAGTGGATTGGAGGTGCCCAGGCTGAGTGGAGTGCAGGTTCCCAGGCAGAGTGGGACTGGAAGTGCCCAGGCTGAGTGGAGTGAATGTGCCCAGGCTGAGTGGAGTGAATGATCCCAGGCTGAATGGGAGTCAATGTGCCTAGACAGAGTGGAGTGAATGTGCCCAGGCTGAGTGGAGTGGAGGTGCCCAGGCTGAGTGGAGTTGGGGTTCCCAGGCAGAGAGGGACTGGAAGTGCCCTGGCTGAGTGGAGTGAATGTGCCCAGGCTGCGTGGAGTGGAGGTTCCCAGGCTGAGTGGAGTGCAGGCTCCCAGCAGAGTGGGACTGGAAGTGCCCAGGCTGAGTGGAGTGAATGTGCCCAGGCTGAGTGGAGTGAATGTGCCCAGGCAGAGTGGAGTGAATGTGCCCAGGCTGAGTGGAGTGGAGGTGCCCAGGCTGAGTGGAGTGCAGGTTCCCAGGCAGAGTGGGACTGGAAGTGCCCAGGCTGAGTGGAGTGGAGGTGCCCAGGCCGAGTGGAGTGCAGGTTCCCAGGCAGAGTGGGATTGGAAGTGCCCAGGCTGAGTGGAGTGAATGTGCCCAGGCTCAGTGGAGTGGAGGTGCCCAGGCCGAGTGGAGTGCAGGTTCCCAGGCAGAGTGGGACTGGAAGTGCCCAGGCTGAGTGGAGTGAATGTGCCCAGGCTGAGTGGAGTGGAGGTGCCCAGGCTGAGTGGAGTTGGGGTTCCCTGGCAGAGTGGGACTGGAAGTGCCAAGGGTGAGTGGAGTGAATGTGCCCAGGCTGAGTGGAGTGGAGATGCCCAGGACGAGTGGAGTGCAGGTACCCAGGCAGAGTGTGACTGAAAGTGCCCAGGCTGAGTGGAGTGAATGTGCCCAGGCTGAATGGAGTGGAGGTGCCCAGGCTGAGTGGAGGTGCCCAGGCTGAGTGGAGTGCAGATTCCCAGGCATTGTGGGATTGGAAGTGCCCAGGCTGAGTGGAGTGAATGTGCCCAGGCTGAGTGGAGTGGAGGTGCCCAGGCCGAGTGGAGTGCAGGTTCCCAGGCAGAGTGGGACTGGAAGTGCCCAGGCTGAGTGGACTGAATGTGCCCAGGCTGAGTGGAGTGGAGGTGCCCAGGCTGAGTGGAGTTGGGGTTCCCTGGCAGAGTGGGACTGGAAGTGCCAAGGCTGAGTGGAGTGAATGTGCCCAGGCTCAGTGGAGTGGAGATGCCCAGGCTGAGTGGAGGTGCCCAGGCTGAGTGGAGTGCAGGTTCCCAGGCAGAGTGGGATTGGAAGTGCCCAGGCTGAGTGGAGTGAATGTGCCCAGGCTGAGTGGAGTGGAGGTGCCCAGGCCGAGTGGAGTTGGGGTTCCCTGGCAGAGTGGGACTGGAAGTGCGAAGGCTGAGTGGAGTGAATGTGCCCAGGCTGAGTGGAGTTGGGGTTCCCTGGCAGAGTGGGACTGGAAGTGCCAAGGCTGAGTGGAGTGAATGTGCCCAGGCTGAGTGGAGTGGAGTTGCCCAGGCCGAGTGGAGTGCAGGTTCCCAGGCAGAGTGGGACTGGAAGTGCCCAGGCGGAGTGTAGTGAATGTGCCCAGGCTGAATGGAGTGGAGGTGCCCAGGCTGAGTGGAGTGCAGGTTCCCTGGCAGAGTGGGATTGGAAGTGCCCAGGCTGAGTGGAGTAATGTACCCAGGCTGAGTGGAGTGCAGGTGCCCAGGCTGAGTGGAGTGCAGGTTCCCAGGCAGAGTGGGATTGGAAGTGCCCAGGCTGAGTGGAGTGAATGTGCCCAGGCTGAGTGGAGTGGAGGTGCCACGGCTGACTGGAGAGAATGTGCGCAGGCTGAGTGGATTGGAAGTGCCCAGGCTGAGTGGAGTGAATGTGCCCAGGCTGACTGGAGAGAATGTGCGCAGGCTGAGTGGAGTGGAGGTTCCCAGGCAGAGTGGGACTGGAAGTGCCCAGGCTGAGTGGAGTGACTGTGCCCAGGCTGAGTGGAGTGGAGGTGCCCAGGCTGAGTGGAGTTGGGGTTCCCTGGCAGAGTGGGACTGGAAGTGCCAAGGCTGAGTGGAGTGAATGTGCCCAGGCTGAGTGGAGTGGAAGTGCCCAGGCTGATTGGAGTGCAGGTTCCCAGGCAGAGTGGGACTGGAAGTGCCCAGGCTGAGTGGAGTGAATGTGCCCAGGCTGAATGGAGTGGAGGTGCCCAGGCTGAGTGGAGTGCAGGTTCCCAGGCAGAGTGGGATTGGAAGTGCCCAGGCTGAGTGGAGTGAATGTGCCCAGGCTGAGTGGAGTGGAGGTGCCCAGGCTGAATGGAGTAGGGGTTCCCAGGCAGAGTGGGACTGGAAGTGCCCAGGCTGAGTGGAGTGCAGGTTCCCAGGCAGAGTGGGATTGGAAGTGCCCAGGCTGAGTGGAGTGAATGTACCCAGGCTGAGTGGAGTGGAGGTGCCCAGGCTGAGTGGAGTGCAGGTTCCCAGGCAGAGTGGGATTGGAAGTGCCCAGGCTGAGTGGAGTGAATGTGCCCAGGCTGAGTGGAGTGGAGGTGCCCAGGCTGAGTGGAGTTGGGGTTCCCTGGCAGAGTGGGACTGGAAGTGCCAAGGCTGAGTGGAGTGAATGTGCCCAGGCTGAATGGAGTGGAGGTGCCCAGGCTGAGTGGAGTGCAGGTTCCCAGGCAGAGTGGGATTGGAAGTGCCCAGGCTGAGTGGAGTGAATGTGCCCAGGCTGAGTGGAGTGGAGGTGCCCAGGCTGAATGGAGTTGGGGTTCCCAGGCAGAGTGGGACTGGAAGTGCCCAGGCTGAGTGGAGTGCAGGTTCCCAGGCAGAGTGGGATTGGAAGTGCCCAGGCTGAGTGGAGTGAATGTGCCGAGGCTGAATGGGAGTCAATGTGCCTAGACAGAGTGGAGTGAATGTGCCCAGCCGCCGGAGCCCGAAACGTGCGTTTCCCCATTGCCTTGAATGGGCGCGGAGAGAGGGGGGCGCTTTTTGGCTCGTGGCGCGGGCACCGTTGCGGCAAAGCGTCAAGTGTCACACCTCCCCGTGCTCGGGGCGGCCCCTTGGAGCTAACTGGCTGGGTCTGGAGGGGCTGCGAGGCCGCCCAGGAGAACGGGTCCAAACCGCGTTCCGATCGGACGAGAATTGAGGGGGGGACACAGTTCCGCGGTTCACTTTCCGCCCGGGCAAAGGGCCTATAACTTGCGGCGGGAGGGCTTAAGAGTGGGCCCCCGCGAGTCGGGTGGAGAGCCGGGTGTGGAGAGGAGTAGCGGAGGTTCCCAGTCAGAGTGGGAGTGGAGGTTCCTGGGCAGAGTGGGACTGGAAGTGCCCAGGCTGAGTGGAGTGAATGTGCCCTGGCTGAGTGGAGTGAATGTGCCCAGGCTGAGTGGAGTGAATGTGCCCAGGCTGAGTGGAGTGAATGTGCCCAGGCTGACTGGAGAGAATGTGCGCAGGCTGAGTGGATTGGAGGTGCCCAGGCTGAGTGGAGTGGAGGTTCCCAGGCAGAGTGGGACTGGAAGTGCCCAGGCTGAGTGGAGTGAATGTGCCCAGGCTGAGTGGAGTGGAGGTGCCCAGGCTGAGTGGAGTGGAGGAGCCCAGGCTGAGAGGAGTGCAGGCACCCAGGCAGAGTGGGATTGGAAGTGCCCAGGCTGAGTGGAGTGAATGTGCCCAGGCTGAGTGGAGTGGAGGTGCCCAGGCCGAGTGGAGTGCAGGTTCCCAGGCAGAGTGGGACTGGAAGTGCCCAGGCTGAGTGGAGTGAATGTGCCCAGGCTGAGTGGAGTGAATGTGCCCAGGCTGAGTGGAGAGAATGTGCCCAGGCTGAGTGGATTGGAGGTGCCCAGGCTGAGTGGAGTGCAGGTTCCCAGGCAGAGTGGGACTGGAAGTGCCCAGGCTGAGTGGAGTGAATGTGCCCAGGCTGAGTGGAGTGAATGATCCCAGGCTGAATGGGAGTCAATGTGCCTAGACAGAGTGGAGTGAATGTGCCCAGGCTGAGTGGAGTGGAGGTGCCCAGGCTGAGTGGAGTTGGGGTTCCCAGGCAGAGAGGGACTGGAAGTGCCCTGGCTGAGTGGAGTGAATGTGCCCAGGCTGCGTGGAGTGGAGGTTCCCAGGCTGAGTGGAGTGCAGGCTCCCAGCAGAGTGGGACTGGAAGTGCCCAGGCTGAGTGGAGTGAATGTGCCCAGGCTGAGTGGAGTGAATGTGCCCAGGCAGAGTGGAGTGAATGTGCCCAGGCTGAGTGGAGTGGAGGTGCCCAGGCTGAGTGGAGTGCAGGTTCCCAGGCAGAGTGGGACTGGAAGTGCCCAGGCTGAGTGGAGTGGAGGTGCCCAGGCTGAGTGGAGTGGAGGTGCCCAGGCCGAGTGGAGTGCAGGTTCCCAGGCAGAGTGGGACTGGAAGTGCCCAGGCGGAGTGGAGTGAATGTGCCCAGGCTGAATGGGAGTCAATGTGCCTAGACAGAGTGGAGTGAATGTGCCCAGCCGCCGGACCCCGAAACGTGCGTTTCCCCATTGCCTTGAATGGGCGCGGAGAGAGGGGGGCGCTTTTTGGCTCGTGGCGCGGGCACCGTTGCGCCAAAGCGTCAAGTGTCACCCCTCCCCGTGCTCGGGGCGGCCCCTTGGAGCTAACTGGCTGGGTCTGGAGGGGCTGCGAGGCCGCCCAGGAGAACGGGTCCAAACCGCGTTCCGATCGGACGAGAATTGAGGGCGGGACACAGTTCCGCGGTTCACTTTCCGCCCGGGCAAAGGGCCTATTACTTGCGGCGGGAGGGCTTAAGAGTGGGCCCCCGTGAGTCGGGTGGAGAGCCGGGTGTGGAGAGGAGTAGCGGAGGTTCCCAGTCAGAGTGGGAGTGGAGGTTCCTGGGCAGAGTGGGACTGGAAGTGCCCAGGCTGAGTGGAGTGAATGTGCCCTGGCTGAGTGGAGTGAATGTGGCCAGGCTGAGTGGAGTGGAGGTGCCCAGGCTGAGTGGAGTGCAGGCACCCAGGCAGAGTGGGATTGGAAGTGCCCAGGCTGAGTGGAGTGAATGTGCCCAGGCTGAGTGGAGTGGAGGTGCCCAGGCTGAGTGGAGTGAATGTGCCCAGGCTGAATGGGAGTCAATGTGCCTAGACAGAGTGGAGTGAATGTGCCCGGCCGCCAGAGCCCGAAACGTGCGTTTCCCCATTGCCTTGAATGGGCGCGGAGAGAGGGGGGCGCTTTTTGGCTCGTGGCGCGGGCACCGTTGCGCCAAAGCGTCAAGTGTCACACCTCCCCGTGCTCGGGGCGGCCCCTTGGAGCAACTGGCTGGGTCTGGAGGGGCTGCGAGGCCGCCCAGGAGAACGGGTCCAAACCGCGTTCCGATCGGACGAGAATTGAGGGCGGGACACAGTTCCGCGGTTCACTTTCCGCCCGGGCAAAGGGCTTATAACTTGCGGCGGGAGGGCTTAAGAGTGGGCCCCCGCGAGTCGGGTGGAGAGCCGGGTGTGGAGAGGAGTAGCGGAGGTTCCCAGTCAGAGTGGGAGTGGAGGTTCCTGGGCAGAGTGGGACTGGAAGTGCCCAGGCTGAGTGGAGTGAATGTGCCCTCGCTGAGTGGAGTGAATGTGCCCAGGCTGAGTGGAGTGAATGTGCCCAGGCTGAGTGGAGAGAATGTGCCCAGGCTGAGTGGATTGGAGGTGCCCAGGCTGAGTGGAGTGCAGGTTCCCAGGCAGAGTGGGACTGGAAGTGCCCAGGCTGAGTGGAGTGAATGTGCCCAGGCTGAGTGGAGTGAATGATCCCAGGCTGAATGGGAGTCAATCTGCCTAGACAGAGTGGAGTGAATGTGCCCAGGCTGAGTGGAGTGGAGGTGCCCAGGCTGAGTGGAGTTGGGGTTCCCAGGCAGAGAGGGACTGGAAGTGCCCTGGCTGAGTGGAGTGAATGTGCCCAGGCTGCGTGGAGTGGAGGTTCCCAGGCTGAGTGGAGTGCAGGCTCCCAGCAGAGTGGGACTGGAAGTGCCCAGGCTGAGTGGAGTGAATGTGCCCAGGCTGAGTGGAGTGAATGTGCCCAGGCAGAGTGGAGTGAATGTGCCCAGGCTGAGTGGAGTGGAGGTGCCCAGGCTGAGTGGAGTGCAGGTTCCCAGGCAGAGTGGGACTGGAAGTGCCCAGGCTGAGTGGAGTGGAGGTGCCCAGGCCGAGTGGAGTGCAGGTTCCCAGGCAGAGTGGGATTGGAAGTGCCCAGGCTGAGTGGAGTGAATGTGCCCAGGCTGAGTGGAGTGGAGGTGCCCAGGCCGAGTGGAGTGCAGGTTCCCAGGCAGAGTGGGACTGGAAGTGCCCAGGCTGAGTGGAGTGAATGTGCCCAGGCTGAGTGGAGTGGAGGTGCCCAGGCTGAGTGGAGTTGGGGTTCCCTGGCAGAGTGGGACTGGAAGTGCCAAGGGTGAGTGGAGTGAATGTGCTCAGGCTGAGTGGAGTGGAGATGCCCAGGACGAGTGGAGTGCAGGTACCCAGGCAGAGTGTGACTGAAAGTGCCCAGGCTGAGTGGAGTGAATGTGCCCAGGCTGAATGGAGTAGAGGTGCCCAGGCTGAGTGGAGGTGCCCAGGCTGAGTGGAGTGCAGGTTCCCAGGCATTGTGGGATTGGAAGTGCCCAGGCTGAGTGGAGTGAATGTGCCCAGGCTGAGTGGAGTGGAGGTTCCCAGGCCGAGTGGAGTGCAGGTTCCCAGGCAGAGTGGGACTGGAAGTGCCCAGGCTGAGTGGACTGAATGTGCCCAGGCTGAGTGGAGTGGAGGTGCCCAGGCTGAGTGGAGTTGGGGTTCCCTGGCAGAGTGGGACTGGAAGTGCCAACGCTGAGTGGAGTGAATGTGCCCAGGCTGAGTGGAGTGGAGATGCCCAGGCTGAGTGGAGGTGCCCAGGCTGAGTGGAGTGCAGGTTCCCAGGCAGAGTGGGATTGGAAGTGCCCAGGCTGAGTGGAGTGAATGTGCCCAGGCTGAGTGGAGTGGAGGTGCCCAGGCTGAGTGGAGTTGGGGTTCCCTGGCAGAGTGGGACTGGAAGTGCCAAGGCTGAGTGGAGTGAATGTGCCCAGGCTGAGTGGAGTTGGGGTTCCCTGGCAGAGTGGGACTGGAAGTGCCAAGGCTGAGTGGAGTGAATGTGCCCAGGCTGAGTGGAGTGGAGGTGCCCAGGCCGAGTGGAGTGCAGGTTCCCAGGCAGAGTGGGACTGGAAGTGCCCAGGCGGAGTGGAGTGAATGTGCCCAGGCTGAATGGAGTGGAGGTGCCCAGGCTGAGTGGAGTGCAGGTTCCCTGACAGAGTGGGATTGGAAGTGCCCAGGCTGAGTGGAGTGAATGTGCCCAGGCTGAGTGGAGTGGAGGTGCCCAGGCCGAGTGGAGTGCAGGTTCCCAGGCAGAGTGGGATTGGAAGTGCCCAGGCTGAGTGGAGTGAATGTGCCCAGGCTGAGTGGAGTGGAGGTGCCCAGGCTGAGTGGAGTGCAGGTTCCCAGGCAGAGTGGGACTGGAAGTGCCCAGGCTGAGTGGAGTGAATGTGCCCAGGCTGAGTGGAGTGGAGGTGCCCAGGCTGAGTGGAGTTGGGGTTCCCTGGCAGAGTGGGACTGGAAGTGCCAAGGGTGAGTGGAGTGAATGTGCCCAGGCTGAGTGGAGTGGAGATGCCCAGGACGAGTGGAGTGCAGGTACCCAGGCAGAGTGTGACTGAAAGTGCCCAGGCTGAGTGGAGTGAATGTGCCCAGGCTGAATGGAGTGGAGGTGCCCAGGCTGAGTGGAGGTGCCCAGGCTGAGTGGAGTGCAGGTTCCCAGGCATTGTGGGATTGGAAGTGCCCAGGCTGAGTGGAGTGAATGTGCCCAGGCTGAGTGGAGTGGAGGTGCCCAGGCCGAGTGGAGTGCAGTTTCCCAGGCAGAGTGGGACTGGAAGTGCCCAGGCTGAGTGGACTGAATGTGCCCAGGCTGAGTGGAGTGGAGGTGCCCAGGCTGAGTGGAGTTGGGGTTCCCTGGCAGAGTGGGACTGGAAGTGCCAACGCTGAGTGGAGTGAATGTGCCCAGGCTGAGTGGAGTGGAGATGCCCAGGCTGAGTGGAGGTGCCCAGGCTGAGTGGAGTGCAGGTTCCCAGGCAGAGTGGGATTGGAAGTGCCCAGGCTGAGTGGAGTGAATGTGCCCAGGCTGAGTGGAGTGGAGGTGCCCAGGCTGAGTGGAGTTGGGGTTCCCTGGCAGAGTGGGACTGGAAGTGCCAAGGCTGAGTGGAGTGAATGTGCCCAGGCTGAGTGGAGTTGGGGTTCCCTGGCAGAGTGGGACTGGAAGTGCCAAGGCTGAGTGGAGTGAATGTGCCCAGGCTGAGTGGAGTGGAGGTGCCCAGGCCGAGTGGAGTGCAGGTTCCCAGGCAGAGTGGGACTGGAAGTGCCCAGGCGGAGTGGAGTGAATGTGCCCAGGCTGAATGGAGTGGAGGTGCCCAGGCTGAGTGGAGTGCAGGTTCCCTGGCAGAGTGGGATTGGAAGTGCCCAGGCTGAGTGGAGTGAATGTGCCCAGGCTGAGTGGAGTGGAGGTGCCAGGCTGAGTGGAGTTGGGGTACCCTGGCAGAGTGGGACTGGAAGTGCCCAGGCTGAGTGGACTGAATGTACCCAGGCTGAGTGGAGTGAATGTGCCCAGGCTGAGTGGAGAGAATGTGCCCAGGCTGAGTGGATTGGAGGTGCCCAGGCTGAGTGGAGTGCAGGTTCCCAGGCAGAGTGGGACTGGAAGTGCCCAGGCTGAGTGGAGTGAATGTGCCCAGGCTGAGTGGAGTGAATGATCCCAGGCTGAATGGGAGTCAATGTGCCTAGACAGAGTGGAGTGAATGTGCCCAGGCTGAGTGGAGTGGAGGTGCCCAGGCTGAGTGGAGTTGGGGTTCCCAGGCAGAGAGGGACTGGAAGTGCCCTGGCTGAGTGGAGTGAATGTGCCCAGGCTGCGTGGAGTGGAGGTTCCCAGGCTGAGTGGAGTGCAGGCTCCCAGCAGAGTGGGACTGGAAGTGCCCAGGCTGAGTGGAGTGAATGTGCCCAGGCTGAGTGGAGTGAATGTGCCCAGGCAGAGTGGAGTGAATGTGCCCAGGCTGAGTGGAGTGGAGGTGCCCAGGCTGAGTGGAGTGCAGGTTCCCAGGCAGAGTGGGACTGGAAGTGCCCAGGCTGAGTGGAGTGGAGGTGCCCAGGCCGAGTGGAGTGCAGGTTCCCAGGCAGAGTGGGATTGGAAGTGCCCAGGCTGAGTGGAGTGAATGTGCCCAGGCTGAGTGGAGTGGAGGTGCCCAGGCCGAGTGGAGTGCAGGTTCCCAGGCAGAGTGGGACTGGAAGTGCCCAGGCTGAGTGGAGTGAATGTGCCCAGGCTGAGTGGAGTGGAGGTGCCCAGGCTGAGTGGAGTTGGGGTTCCCTGGCAGAGTGGGACTGGAAGTGCCAAGGGTGAGTGGAGTGAATGTGCCCAGGCTGAGTGGAGTGGAGATGCCCAGGACGAGTGGAGTGCAGGTACCCAGGCAGAGTGTGACTGAAAGTGCCCAGGCTGAGTGGAGTGAATGTGCCCAGGCTGAATGGAGTGGAGGTGCCCAGGCTGAGTGGAGGTGCCCAGGCTGAGTGGAGTGCAGATTCCCAGGCATTGTGGGATTGGAAGTGCCCAGGCTGAGTGGAGTGAATGTGCCCAGGCTGAGTGGAGTGGAGGTGCCCAGGCCGAGTGGAGTGCAGGTTCCCAGGCAGAGTGGGACTGGAAGTGCCCAGGCTGAGTGGACTGAATGTGCCCAGGCTGAGTGGAGTGGAGGTGCCCAGGCTGAGTGGAGTTGGGGTTCCCTGGCAGAGTGGGACTGGAAGTGCCAAGGCTGAGTGGAGTGAATGTGCCCAGGCTCAGTGGAGTGGAGATGCCCAGGCTGAGTGGAGGTGCCCAGGCTGAGTGGAGTGCAGGTTCCCAGGCAGAGTGGGATTGGAAGTGCCCAGGCTGAGTGGAGTGAATGTGCCCAGGCTGAGTGGAGTGGAGGTGCCCAGGCCGAGTGGAGTTGGGGTTCCCTGGCAGAGTGGGACTGGAAGTGCGAAGGCTGAGTGGAGTGAATGTGCCCAGGCTGAGTGGAGTTGGGGTTCCCTGGCAGAGTGGGACTGGAAGTGCCAAGGCTGAGTGGAGTGAATGTGCCCAGGCTGAGTGGAGTGGAGTTGCCCAGGCCGAGTGGAGTGCAGGTTCCCAGGCAGAGTGGGACTGGAAGTGCCCAGGCGGAGTGTAGTGAATGTGCCCAGGCTGAATGGAGTGGAGGTGCCCAGGCTGAGTGGAGTGCAGGTTCCCTGGCAGAGTGGGATTGGAAGTGCCAAGGCTGAGTAGAGTGAATGTGCCCAGGCTGAGTGGAGTGAATGTGCCCAGGCAGAGTGGAGTGAATGTGCCGAGGCTGAGTGGAGTGGAGGTGCCCAGGCTGAGTGGAGTGCAGGCACCCAGGCAGAGTGGGATTGGAAGTGCCCAGGCTGAGTGGAGTGAATGTGCCCAGGCTGAGTGGAGTGGAGGTGCCCGGCCGAGTGGAGTGCAGGTTCCCAGGCAGAGTGGGACTGGAAGTGCCCAGCCTGAGTGGAGTGAATGTGCCCAGGCTGAGTGGAGTGGAGGTGCCCAGGCTGAGTGGAGTTGGGGTTCCCTGGCAGAGTGGGACTGGAAGTGTCAAGGCTGAGTGGAGTGAATGTGCCCAGGCTGAGTGGAGTGGAGATGCCCAGGCCGAGTGGAGTGCAGGTTCCCAGGCAGAGTGTGACTGAAAGTGCCCAGGCTGAGTGGAGTGAATGTGCCCAGGCTGAATGGAGTGGAGGTGCCCAGGCTGAGTGGAGTGCAGGTTCCCAGGCAGAGTGGGATTGGATGTGCCCAGGCTGAGTGGAGTGAATGTGCCAAGGCTGAGTGGAGTGGAGGTGCCCAGGCTGAGTGGAGTGCAGGCACCCAGGCAGAGTGGGATTGGAAGTGCCCAGGCTGAGTGGAGTGAATGTGCCCAGGCTGAGTGGAGTGGAGGTGCCCAGGCTGAGTGGAGTGCAGGCACCCAGGCAGAGTGGGATTGGAAGTGCCCAGGCTGAGTGGAGTGAATGTGCCCAGGCTGAGTGGAGTGGAGGTTCCCAGGCCGAGTGGAGTGCAGGTTCCCAGGCAGAGTGGGACTGGAAGTGCCCAGGCTGAGTGGACTGAATGTGCCCAGGCTGAGTGGAGTGGAGGTGCCCAGGCTGAGTGGAGTTGGGGTTCCCTGGCAGAGTGGGACTGATAGTGCCAAGGCTGAGTGGAGTTAATGTGCCCAGGCTGAGTGGAGTGGAGATGCTCAGGCCGAGTGGAGTGCAGGTTCCCAGGCAGAGTGGGATTGGAAGTGCCCAGGCTGAGTGGAGTGAATGTACCCAGGCTGAGTGGAGTGGAGGTGCCCAGGCAGAGTGGAGTGCAGGTTCCCAGGCAGAGTGGGATTGGAAGTGCCCAGGCTGAGTGGAGTGAATGTGCCCAGGCTGAGTGGAGTGGAGGTGCCCAGGCTGAGTGGAGTTGGGGTTCCCTGGCAGAGTGGGACTGGAAGTGCCAACGCTGAGTGGAGTGAATGTGCCCAGGCTGAGTGGAGTGGAGGTGCCCAGGCTGAGTGGAGTGCTGGTTCCCAGGCAGAGTGGGATTGGAAGTGCCCAGGCTGAGTGGAGTAATGTACCGAGGCTGAGTGGAGTGCAGGTGCCCAGGCTGAGAGGAGTGCAGGTTCCCAGGCAGAGTGGGATTGGAAGTGCCCAGGCTGAGTGGAGTGAATGTGCCCAGGCTGAGTGGAGTGGAGGTGCCCAGGCCGAGTGGAGTGCAGGTTCCCAGGCAGAGTGGGACTGGAAGTGCCCAGGCGGAGTGGAGTGAATGTGCCCAGGCTGAATGGGAGTCAATGTGCCTAGACAGAGTGGAGTGAATGTGCCCGGCCGCCGGAGCCCGAAACGTGCGTTTCCCCATTGCCTTGAATGGGCGCGGAGAGAGGGGGGCACTTTTTGGCTCGTGGCGCGGGCACCGTTGCGCCAAAGCGTCAAGTGTCACACCTCCCCGTGCTCGGGGCGGCCCCTTGGAGCTAACTGGCCGGGTCTGGAGGGGCTGCGAGGCCGCCCAGGAGAACGGGTCCAAACCGCGTTCCGATCGGACGAGAATTGAGGGCGGGACACAGTTCCGCGGTTCACTTTCCGCCCGGGCAAAGGGCCTATAACTTGCGGCGGGAGGGCTTAAGAGTGGGCCCCGGCGAGTCGGGTGGAGAGCCGGGTGTGGAGAGGAGGAGCGGAGGTTCCCAGTCAGAGTGGGAGTGGAGGTTCCTGGGCAGAGTGGGACTGGAAGTGCCCAGGCTGAGTGGAGTGAATGTGCCCTGGCTGAGTGGAGTGAATGTGGCCAGGCTGAGTGGAGTGGAGGTGCCCAGGCTGAGTGGAGTGCAGGCACCCAGGCAGAGTGGGATTGGAAGTTCCCAGGCTGAGTGGAGTGAATGTGCCCAGGCTGAGTGGAGTGGAGGTGCCCAGGCAGAGTGGGATTGGAAGTGCCCAGGCTGAGTGGAGTGAATGTGCCCAGGCTGAGTGGAGTGAATGTGCCCAGGCTGAGTGGAGTGGAGGTGCCCAGGCTGAGTGGAGTGCAGGTTCCCAGGCAGAGTGGGACTGGAAGTGCCCAGGCTGAGTGGAGTGAATGTGCCCAGGCTGAATGGAGTGGAGGTGCCCAGGCTGAGTGGAGTGCAGGTTCCCAGGCAGAGTGGGATTGGAAGTGCCCAGGCTGAGTGGAGTGAATGTACCCAGGCTGAGTGGAGTGGAGGTGCCCAGGCTGAGAGGAGTGCAGGTTTCCAGGCAGAGTGGGACTGGAAGTGCCCAGGCTGAGTGGAGTGAATGTGCCCAGGCTGAATGGAGTGGAGGTGCCCAGGCTGAGTGGAGTGCAGGTTCCTAGGCAGAGTGGGATTGGAAGTGCCCAGGCTGAGTGGAGTGAATGTGCCCAGGCTGAGTGGAGTGGAGGTGCCCAGGCTGAGTGGAGTTGTGGTTCCCTGGCAGAGTGGGACTGGAAGTGCCAAGGCTGAGTGGAGTGAATGTACCCAGGCTGAGTGGAGTGGAGGTGCCCAGGCTGAGTGGAGTGCTGGTTCCCAGGCAGAGTGGGATTGGAAGTTCCCAGGCTGAGTGGAGTGAATGTCCCCAGGCTGAGTGGATTGCATGTGCCCAGCCTGAGTGGAGTGCAGGTTCCCTGGCAGAGTGGGATTGGAAGTGCCCAGGCTGAGTGGAGTGAATGTGCCCAGGCTGAGTGGAGTGCAGGTTCCCAGGCAGAGTGGGACTGGAAGTGCCCAGGCGGAGTGGAGTGAATGTGCCCAGGCTGAATGGGAGTCAATGTGCCTAGACAGAGTGGAGTGAATGTGCCCGGCCGCCGGAGCCCGAAACGTGCGTTTCCCCATTGCCTTGAATGGGCGCGGAGAGAGGGGGGCACTTTTTGGCTCGTGGCGCGGGCACCGTTGCGCCAAAGCGTCAATTGTCACACCTCCCCGTGCTCGGGGCGGCCCCTTGGAGCTAACTGGCCGGGTCTGGAGGGGCTGCGAGGCCGCCCAGGAGAACGGGTCCAAACCGCGTTCCGATCGGACGAGAATTGAGGGCGGGACACAGTTCCGCGGTTCACTTTCCGCCTGGGCAAAGGGCCTTTAACTTGCGGCGGGAGGGCTTAAGAGTGGGCCCCCGCGAGTCGGGTGGAGAGCCGGGTGTGGAGAGGAGGAGCGGAGGTTCCCAGTCAGAGTGGGAGTGGAGGTTCCTGGGCAGAGTGGGACTGGAAGTGCCCAGGCTGAGTGGAGTGAATGTGCCCTGGCTGAGTGGAGTGAATGTGGCCAGGCTGAGTGGAGTGGAGGTGCCCAGGCTGAGTGGAGTGCAGGCACCCAGGCAGAGTGGGATTGGAAGTGCCCAGGCTGAGTGGAGTGAATGTGCCCAGGCTGAGTGGAGTGGAGGTGCCCAGGCAGAGTGGGATTGGAAGTGCCCAGGCTGAGTGGAGTGAATGTGCCCAGGCTGAGTGGAGTGGAGGTGCCCAGGCTGAGTGGAGTTGGGGTTCCCTGGCAGAGTGGGACTGGAAGTGCCAAGGCTGAGTGGAGTCAATGTGCCCAGGCTGAGTGGAGTGGAGGTGCCCAGGCCGAGTGGAGTGCAGGTTCCCAGGCAGAGTGGGACTGGAAGTGCCCAGGCGGAGTGGAGTGAATGTGCCCAGGCTGAATGGAGTGGAGGTGCCCAGGCTGAGTGGAGTGGAGATGCCGAGGCCGAGTGGAGTGCAGGTTCCCAGGCAGAGTGTGACTGAAAGTGCCCAGGCTGAGTGGAGTGAATGTGCCCAGGCTGAATGGAGTGGAGGTGCCCAGGCTGAGTGGAGTGCAGGTTCCCAGGCAGAGTGGGATTGGAAGTGCCCAGGCTGAGTGGAGTGAATGTGCCCAGGCTGAGTGGAGTGGAGGTGCCCAGGCCGAGTGGAGTGCAGGTTCCCAGGCAGAGTGGGACTGGAAGTGCCCAGGCGGAGTGGAGTGAATGTGCCCAGGCTGAATGGGAGTCAATGTGCCTAGACAGAGTGGAGTGAATGTGCCCGGCCGCCGGAGCCCGAAACGTCCGTTTCCCCATTGCCTTGAATGGGCGCGGAGAGAGGGGGGCGCTTTTTGGCTCGTGGCGCGGGCACCGTTGCGTCAAAGCGTCAAGTGTCACACCTCCCCGTGCTCGGGGCGGCCCCTTGGAGCTAAGTAGCTGGGTCTGGAGGGGCTGCGAGGCCGCCCAGGAGAACGGGTCCAAACCGCGTTCCGATCGGACGAGAATTGAGGGCGGGACACAGTTCCGCGGTTCACTTTCCGCCCGGGCAAAGGGCCTATAACTTGCGGCGGGAGGGCTTAAGAGTGGGCCCCCGCGAGTCGGGTGGAGAGCCGGGTGTGGAGAGGAGTAGCGGAGGTTCCCAGTCAGAGTGGGAGTGGAGGTTCCTGGGCAGAGTGGGACTGGAAGTGCCCAGGCTGAGTGGAGTGAATGTGCCCTGGCTGAGTGGAGTGAATGTGGCCAGGCTGAGTGGAGTGGAGGTGCCCAGGCTGAGTGGAGTGCAGGCACCCAGGCAGAGTGGGATTGGAAGTGCCCAGGCTGAGTGGAGTGAATGTGCCCAGGCTGAGTGGAGTGGAGGTGCCCAGGCAGAGTGGGATTGGAAGTGCCCAGGCTGAGTGGAGTGAATGTGCCCAGGCTGAGTGGAGTGGAGGTGCCCAGGCTGAGTGGAGTTGGGGTTCCCTGGCAGAGTGGGACTGGAAGTGCCAAGGCTGAGTGGAGTCAATGTGCCCAGGCTGAGTGGAGTGGAGGTGCCCAGGCCGAGTGGAGTGCAGGTTCCCAGGCAGAGTGGGACTGGAAGTGCCCAGGCGGAGTGGAGTGAATGTGCCCAGGCTGAATGGAGTGGAGGTGCCCAGGCTGAGTGGAGTGGAGATGCCCAGGCCGAGTGGAGTGCAGGTTCCCAGGCAGAGTGTGACTGAAAGTGCCCAGGCTGAGTGGAGTGAATGTGCCCAGGCTGAATGGAGTGGAGGTGCCCAGGCTGAGTGGAGGTGCCCAGGCTGAGTGGAGTGCAGGTTCCCAGGCAGAGTGGGATTGGAAGTGCCCAGGCTGAGTGGAGTGAATGTGCCCAGGCTGAGTGGAGTGGAGGTGCCCAGGCCGAGTGGAGTGCAGGTTCCCAGGCAGAGTGGGACTGGAAGTGCCCAGACGGAGTGGAGTGAATGTGCCCAGGCTGAATGGGAGTCAATGTGCCTAGACAGAGTGGAGTGAATGTGCCCGGCCGCCGGAGCCCGAAACGTGCGTTTCCCCATTGCCTTGAATGGGCGCGGAGAGAGGGGGGCGCTTTTTGGCTCGTGGCGCGGGCACCGTTGCGTCAAAGCGTCAAGTGTCACACCTCCCCGTGCTCGGGGCGGCCCCTTGGAGCTAACTAGCTGGGTCTGGAGGGGCTGCGAGGCCGCCCAGGAGAACGGGTCCAAACCGCGTTCCGATCGGACGAGAATTGAGGGCGGGACACAGTTCCGCGGTTCACTTTCCGCCCGGGCAAAGGGCCTATAACTTGCGGCGGGAGGGCTTAAGAGTGGGCCCCCGTGAGTCGGGTGGAGAGCCGGGTGTGGAGAGGAGTAGCGGAGGTTCCCAGTCAGAGTGGGAGTGGAGGTTCCTGGGCAGAGTGGGACTGGAAGTGCCCAGGCTGAGTGGAGTGAATGTGCCCTGGCTGAGTGGAGTGAATGTGGCCAGGCTGAGTGGAGTGGAGGTGCCCAGGCTGAGTGGAGTGCAGGCACCCAGGCAGAGTGGGATTGGAAGTGCCCAGGCTGAGTGGAGTGAATGTGCCCAGGCTGAGTGGAGTGGAGGTGCCCAGGCAGAGTGGGATTGGAAGTGCCCAGGCTGAGTGGAGTGAATGTGCCCAGGCTGAGTGGAGTGGAGGTGCCCAGGCTGAGTGGAGTTGGGGTTCCCTGGCAGAGTGGGACTGGAAGTGCCAAGGCTGAATGGAGTCAATGTGCCCAGGCTTAGTGGAGTGGAGGTGCCCAGGCCGAGTGGAGTGCAGGTTCCCAGGCAGAGTGGGACTGGAAGTGCCCAGGCGGAGTGGAGTGAATGTGCCCAGGCTGAATGGAGTGGAGGTGCCCAGGCTGAGTGGAGTGCAGGTTCCCTGGCAGAGTGGGATTGGAAGTGCCCAGGCTGAGTGCAGTGAATGTGCCCAGGCTGAGTGGAGTGAAGGTGCCAGGCTGAGTGGAGTTGGGGTACCCTGGCAGAGTGGGACTGGAAGTGCCAAGGCTGAGTCGAGTGAATGTACCCAGGCTGAGTGGAGTGGAGGTGCCCAGGCTGAGTGGAGTGCAGGTTCCCAGCAGAGTGGGACTGGAAGTGCCCAGGCTGAGTGGAGTGAATGTGCCCAGGCTGAGTGGAGTGAATGTGCCCAGGCAGAGTGGAGTGAATGTTCCGAGGCTGAGTGGAGTGGAGGTGCCCAGGCTGAGTGGAGTGCAGGTTCCCAGGTAGAGTGGGATTGGAAGTGCCCAGGCTGAGTGGAGTGAATGTGCCCAGGCTGAGTGGAGTGGAGGTGCCCAGGCCGAGTGGAGTGCAGGTTCCCAGGCAGAGTGGGAAGTGCCCAGGCGGAGTGGAGTGAATGTGCCCAGGCTGAATGGGAGTCAATGTGCCTAGACAGAGTGGAGTGAATTTGCCCGGCCGCCGGACCCCGAAACGTGCGTTTCCCCATTGCCTTGAATGGGCGCGGAGAGAGGGGGGCGCTTTTTGGCTCGTGGCGCGGGCACCGTTGCGCCAAAGTGTCAAGTGTCACCCCTCCCCGTGCTCGGGGCGGCCCCTTGGAGCTTACTGGCTGGGTCTGGAGGGGCTGCGAGGCCGCCCAGGAGAACAGGTCCAAACCGCGTTCCGATCGGACGAGAATTGAGGGCGGGACACAGTTCCGCGGTTCACTTTCCGCCCGGGCAAAGGGCCTATAACTTGCGGCGGGAGGGCTTAAGAGTGGGCCCCCGCGAGTCGGGTGGAGAGCCGGGTGTGGAGAGGAGTAGCGGAGGTTCCCAGTCAGAGTGGGAGTGGAGGTTCCTGGGCAGAGTGGGACTGGAAGTGCCCAGGATGAGTGGAGTGAATGTGCCCTGGCTGAGTGGAGTGAATGTGCCCAGGCTGAGTGGAGTGAATGTGCCCAGGCTGAGTGGAGTGAATGTGCCCAGGCTGAGTGGAGAGAATGTGCCCAGGCAGAGTGGATTGGAGGTGCCCAGGCTGAGTGGAGTGCAGGTTCCCAGGCAGAGTGGGACTGGAAGTGACCAGGCTGAGTGGAGTGAATGTGCCCAGGCTGAGTGGAGTGAATGATCCCAGGCTGAATGGGAGTCAATGTGCCTAGACAGAGTGGAGTGAATGTACCCAGGCTGAGTGGAGTGGAGGTGCCCAGGCTGAGTGGAGTTGGGGTTCCCAGGCAGAGAGGGACTGGAAGTGCCCTGGCTGAGTGGAGTGAATGTGCCCAGGCTGCGTGGAGTGGAGGTTCCCAGGCTGAGTGGAGTGCAGGCTCCCAGCAGAGTGGGACTGGAAGTGCCCAGGCGGAGTGGAGTGAATGTGCCCAGGCTGAATGGGAGTCAATGTGCCTAGACAGAGTGGAGTGAATGTGCCCGGCCGCCGGAGCCCGAAACGTGCGTTTCCCCGTTGCCTTGAATGGGCGCGGAGAGAGGGGGGCGCTTTTTGGCTCGTGGCGCGGGCACCGTTGCGCCAAAGTGTCAAGTGTCACCCCTCCCCGTGCTCGGGGCGGCCCCTTGGAGCTTACTGGCTGGGTCTGGAGGGGCTGAGAGGCCGCCCAGGAGAACGGGTCCAAACCGCGTTCCGATCGGACGAGAATTGAGGGCGGGACACAGTACCGCGGTTCACTTTCCGCCCGGGCAAAGGGCCTATAACTTGCGGCGGGAGGGCTTAAGAGTGGGCCCCCGCGAGTCGGGTGGAGAGCCGGGTGTGGAGAGGAGTAGCGGAGCTTCCCAGTCAGAGTGGGAGTGGAGGTTCCTGGGCAGAGTGGGACTGGAAGTGCCCAGGCTGAGTGGAGTGAATGTGCCCAGGCTGAGTGTAGTGGAGGTGCCCAGGCTGAGTGGAGTTGGGGTTCCCAGGCAGAGAGGGACTGGAAGTGCCCTGGCTGAGTGGAGTGAATGTGCCCAGGCTGCGTGGAGTGGAGGTTCCCAGGCTGAGTGGAGTGCAGGCTCCCAGCAGAGTGGGACTGGAAGTGCCCAGGCTGAGTGGAGTGAATGTACCCAGGCTGAGTGGAGTGAATGTTCCCAGGCAGAGTGGAGTGAATGTGCCCAGGCTGAGTGGAGTGAATGTGCCCAGGCTGAGTGGAGTGGAGGTGCCCAGGCTGAGTGGAGTGCAGGTTCCCAGGCAGAGTGGGACTGGAAGTGCCCAGGCTGAGTGGAGTGAATGTGCCCAGGCTGAGTGGAGTGAATGATCCCAGGCTGAATGGGAGTCAATGTGCCTAGACAGAGTGGAGTGAATGTGCCCAGGCTGAGTGGAGTGGAGGTGCCCAGGCTGAGTGGAGTTGGGGTTCCCAGGCAGAGAGGGACTGGAAGTGCCCTGGCTGAGTGGAGTGAATGTGCCCAGGCTGCGTGGAGTGGAGGTTCCCAGGCTGAGTGGAGTGCAGGCTCCCAGCAGAGTGGGACTGGAAGTGCCCAGGCTGAGTGGAGTGAATGTGCCCAGGCTGAGTGGAGTGAATGTGCCCAGGCAGAGTGGAGTGAATGTGCCCAGGCTGAGTGGAGTGGAGGTGCCCAGGCCGAGTGGAGTGCAGGTTCCCAGGCAGAGTGGGACTGGAAGTGCCCAGGCTGAGTGGAGTGAATGTGCCCAGGCTGAGTGGAGTGAATGATCCCAGGCTGAATGGGAGTCAATGTGCCTAGACAGAGTGGAGTGAATGTGCCCAGGCTGAGTGTAGTGGAGGTGCCCAGGCTGAGTGGAGTTGGGGTTCCCAGGCAGAGAGGGACTGGAAGTGCCCTGGCTGAGTGGAGTGAATGTGCCCAGGCTGCGTGGAGTGGAGGTTCCCAGGCTGAGTGGAGTGCAGGCTCCCAGCAGAGTGGGACTGGAAGTGCCCAGGCTGAGTGGAGTGAATGTACCCAGGCTGAGTGGAGTGAATGTTCCCAGGAAGAGTGGAGTGAATGTGCCCAGGCTGAGTGGAGTGAATGTGCCCAGGCTGAGTGGAGTGGAGGTGCCCAGGCAGAGTGGGACTGGAAGTGCCCAGGCTGAGTGGAGTAATGTACCGAGGCTGAGTGAAGTGCAGGTGCCCAGGCTGAGAGGAGTGCAGGTTCCCAGGCAGAGTGGGATTGGAAGTGCCCAGGCTGAGTGGAGTGAATGTGCCCAGGCTGAGTGGAGTGGAGGTGCCCAGGCCGAGTGGAGTGCAGGTTCCCAGGCAGAGTGGGACTGGAAGTGCCCAGGCTGAGTGGAGTGAATGTGCCGAGGCTGAGTGGAGTGAATGATCCCAGGCTGAATGGGAGTCAATGTGCCTAGACAGAGTGGAGTGAATGTGCCCAGGCTGAGTGGAGTGGAGGTGCCCAGGCTGAGTGGAGTTGGGGTTCCCAGGCAGAGAGGGACTGGAAGTGCCCTGGCTGAGTGCAGTGAATGTGCCCAGGCTGCGTGGAGTGGAGGTTCCCAGGCTGAGTGGAGTGCAGGCTCCCAGCAGAGTGGGACTGGAAGTGCCCAGGCTGAGTGGAGTGAATGTACCCAGGCTGAGTGGAGTGAATGTTCCCAGGCAGAGTGGAGTGAATGTGCCCAGGCTGAGTGGAGTGAATGTGCCCAGGCTGAGTGGAGTGGAGGTGCCCAGGCTGAGTGGAGTGCAGGTTCCCAGGCAGAGTGGGACTGGAAGTGCCCAGGCTGAGTGGAGTGGAGGTGCCCAGGCCAAGTGGAGTGCAGGTTCCCAGGCAGAGTGGGACTGGAAGTGCCCAGGCTGAGTGGACTGAATGTGCCCAGGCTGAGTGGAGTGGAGGTGCCCAGGCTGAGTGGAGTTGGGGTTCCCTGGCAGAGTGGGACTGGAAGTGCCAAGGCTGAGTGGAGTGAAGGTGCCCAGGCTGAATGGAGTGGAGGTGCCCAGGCTGAGTGGAGTGCAGGTTCCCAGGCAGAGTGGGATTGGAAGTGCCCAGGCTGAGTGGAGTGAATGTGCCCAGGCTGAGTGGAGTGGAGGTGCCCAGGCTGAGTGGAGTTGGGGTTCCCTGGCAGAGTGGAACTGGAAGTGCCAACGGTGAGTGGAGTGAATGTGCCCAGGCTGAGTGGAGTGCAGGTGCCCAGGCTGAGTGGAGTTGGGGTTCCCTGGCAGAGTGGGACTGGAAGTGCCAACGCTGAGTGGAGTGAATGTGCCCAGGCTGAGTGGAGTGGAGGTGCCCAGGCTGAGTGGAGTGCTGGTACCCAGGCAGAGTGGGATTGGAAGTGCCCAGGCTGAGTGGAGTAATGTACCGAGGCTGAGTGGAGTGCAGGTGCCCAGGCTGAGAGGAGTGCAGGTTCCCAGGCAGAGTGGGATTGGAAGTGCCCAGGCTGAGTTGAGTGAATGTGCCCAGGCTGAGTGGAGTGGAGGTGCCCAGGCCGAGTGGAGTACAGGTTCCCAGGCAGAGTGGGACTGGAAGTGCCCAGGCTGAGTGGAGTGAATGTGCCCAGGCTGAGTGGAGTGAATGATCCCAGGCTGAATGGGAGTCAATGTGCCTAGACAGAGTGGAGTGAATGTGCCCAGGCTGAGTGGAGTGGAGGTGCCCAGGCTGAGTGGAGTTGGGGTTCCCAGGCAGAGAGGGACTGGAAGTGCCCTGGCTGAGTGGAGTGAATGTGCCCAGGCTGCGTGGAGTGGAGGTTCCCAGGCTGAGTGGAGTGCAGGCTCCCAGCAGAGTGGGACTGGAAGTGCCCAGGC
>NW_026890381.1:0-5000 GCF_963514075.1 Conger conger
ACCCAAACATTATCCCAAACATTATCCCAAACATTACCCCAAACATTATCCCAAACATTACCCCAAACATTATCCCAAACATCCAAACATTACCTCAAACATTACCTCAAATATTATCCCAAACACGGGTCGCCGATAGACTCGTTTGTGAGAGGTGGAACAGGCCCTGTACACTGCAGTGAGAGGTGGAACAGGCCCTGTGCAGTGAGAGGTGGAACAGGCCCTGTACACTGCAGTGAGAGGTGGAACAGGCCCTGTGCAGTGAGAGGTGGAACAGGCCCTGTGCACTGCAGTGAGAGGTGGAACAGGCCCTGTGCACTGCAGTGAGAGGTGGAACAGGCCCTGTGCAGTGAGAGGTGGAACAGGCCCTGTGCAGTGAGAGGTGGAACAGGCCCTGTGCACTGCAGTGAGAGGTGGAACAGGCCCTGTGCACTGCAGTGAGAGGTGGAACAGGCCCTGTGCACTGCAGTGAGAGGTGGAACAGGCCCTGTGCACTGCAGTGAGAGGTGGAACAGGCCCTGTGCACTGCAGTGAGAGGTGGAACAGGCCCTGTACACTGCAGTGAGAGGTGGAACAGGCCCTGTGCACTGCAGTGAGAGGTGGAACAGGCCCTGTGCAGTGAGAGGTGGAACAGGCCCTGTGCAGTCAGAGGTGGAACAGGCCCTTATTGATTACAGAATCTCCGTCTCCAGCAGTGCGTTCTTTCCACAGGGACTGAGGGTCTCACACCTAAAATAGAGGATCAGACCCCACCGGTCAGGCCCCTCTGTGGTGAATACTCTCCCCTCCCGTGAGTGTGTGTGTGTGTGTGTGTGTGTGTATGAGAGCGAGAGAGAGAGGGTGTGTGTGTGTGTGTGTGTGTGTGAGAGAGAGAGAGAGAGAGAGAGAGAGAGGGTGTGTGTGTGTGTGTGAGAGAGAGAGTGTGTGTGTGTGTGTGTGTGTATATGAGAGCGAGAGAGAGAGGGTGTGTGTGTGTGTGTGTGTGTGAGAGAGAGAGAGAGGGTGTGTGTGTGTGTATGAGATCGAGAGAGAGAGTGGGTGTGTGTGTGTATATGAGAGCGAGAGCGAGAGGGTGTGTGTGTGTGTGTGTGTGAGAGAGAGAGAGAGAGAGAGAGGGTGTGTGTGTGTGTTTGTGTGTGTGTGAGAGAGAGAGTGGGTGTGTGTGTGTATATGAGAGCGAGAGAGAGAGGGTGTGTGTGTGTGTTTGAGAGAGCGAGAGGGTGTGTGTGTGTGTGTCTGTGTCTGAGAGAGAGAGGGTGTGTGTGTGCGTGTGTGTGTGAGAGAGAGAGAGAGAGAGAGAGTACATACTGACTGCACATGCATTTGTGTGTGTCTGTGTGTGTGTGTGTGTGTGTGGGGGGGGGGGGGGGGGGTCTTCAGATCAGTGAAGGGTCCTTAAGGGACTCTTGGATTTCTCTAAATCAAGCAGGGCCCATCTGCTGCATGAGACAATATCATCATACACTCTCTCTGGACACCCATTATACCGTAGAGTTAATCAGGCTGATCTACTCTGCAATTATACTATAGAGTTAATCAGACTCTACCATTATACCATAGAGTAAATCAGACTCAATGATTATACCATAGAGTTCATCACACTGATCTTCTCAACCATTATACCATAGAGTTAATCAGACACTATGATTATACCATAGAGTTCATCACACTGATCTTCTCAACCATTATACCGTTAATCAGATTGCTCTACTCTACCATTATGCCATAGAGTGAGCCTAACTTCATTTTAGTTTCATCTACATTACACCATAGAGTTTAGTCTGCACTCTGCTGTAGGGCACTGTTAGGTACGCTGCTGTAGGGCACTGTTGCATTGTGGGATACAACAGCTGCTGTGGCGTTCAGGGTGCTGATTGATGGCTGATGAAGGGAGTGATCCAGGCAGTGGATCCAGGGGCAGACTAGGCCTCTGTCTTATCCCTGCAGTGAGGAGGGCAGGATCAGCCAATCAATCCCCTCACCGATCAGTAACACTGAGCCCTAGGTTAAGCTCCACCATGGCCCTGGCCAACAGAGAGAAGGAGTTGTTTGCCTGACAGTTATGTGTGTGTGTGTGTGTGTGTGTGCGTGTGTGTGCATGCGTGTCTGTGTGCGTGTGTGTTGTGATGCAGTGTGTGTGTGTTGTGATGCAGTGTGTGTGCGTGTGTGTCCGTGTGTGCGTGCGTGTGTGTTGTGATGCAGTGTGTGTGTATGTGTGTTGTGATGCAGTGTGTGTGTGTGTGTGTGCATGCGTCTGTGTGTGTGTGTGTGCGTGTGTGTTGTGATGCAGTGTGTGTGTGTGTGTGTGTGCGTGTGTGTTGTGATGCAGTGTGTGTGTGTGCGTGTGTGTTGTGATGCAGTGTGTGTGTGTGCGTGCATGTGTGATGCAGTGTGTGTGTGTTGTGATGCAGTGTGTGTGTTGTGTCACCTGAGCAGAGCGGCCAATCAGGCACAGTTTCCCTCAGCCGTGTCCTTCAGTCTTGCTGTTTCCACGGAGACGCCACGCCCTCGCTGCGATTGGTCCGCTTTAGTGGCAGTCAGCATCCATAAAACTCCCCAAACGCAGGGTGAAACAATCCACCACTCCACAGGGCTGATCACATCTGAAAACGTTCAAATTAGTCCAATCACAACCAATTTTCCTCCAGTGAGCTTGAATTATTGTACCGCAGTCCAATGCTTTGGTACAGAGTGTCGGTCCCTCAACTGTATATTTTGAGACCCAAATTTAAGGACTATAAACACAGACAGAGGGTCAGTCAACATGTCAGTGAGCCTTTTTCAATGATAGGAAGGGATTTACAATGTTTAATCTTACCTATTCTACCTTTAAGTTTTGTATTATTGAGGACAACACGCTCAGTTGTTAAACCGGCACCGGTAAGCTAAACTTCCACGGTTTCAAAGCATTCTTCTGGAGCCCGTGGATAGTGAGTGACGTAACAGGCACTTTGTTTTGCCGTCCATGGTCTGCACCCAGGATGCGGGGAGCACAGGGCAGGAGTGGGTGAAAACACCCGTGTGGCGTAATCCACCACTCCACAGGTCCTGATGACATTTGCAAAGCGGTCACCAGGGATGAGAGTAACCACGAAGCTGCGCTCGGCGTTTTGACGGGGCGGCTATGAGAGTTAGCGTTCCGGGGTTTAAGCAGGTCTCCCTCTCAACATCGACACCCCCCCTACCCCCTTATCAAACCCCCACGCCCACTATATAAAATAAAAAAACGGTTGGTTGTTTGTTTGTTATGTACGGCGCGGCGTGATCCGAGGGTTGCCCAGGCAACCGCAAGCCCTTCCTGGGTGAGGTCATAGCCTCTGGGTAAAAAGAACAAAGAGGCCATTTTGGAGCGGTTAATCCCGTTAAGTAATGATGGGGACTGGCATGAAAGACCCTCCCGCCCCTCCCCAGGGGGGGTCCCGTAAGCGCTCCCTTACGGGGGGAACAGAGCGTGTCCGCCTCCCCACCCCCCCGCCTTCATCCCGTCACTGCCATTTCACGCTCTTTCATCTGTTTATTTATTATTTATCTGCGCCGTTTCTATCCACATCCTACGGGCCGTTAAATTAACGTGATGGGAGCAACAATGGCTCAGTAAGCTGTTTCCTGGACGGCGGTGACATCACTGGGGGGGGGGGGGAAACGGTTTCTCTGTGTGAAAATGCGGCTCAGTAATGTATATATCGGTACGCTTAAATGCGTGAAAATGCAGAAATTCAAGGCCAGCGACTGGATGCAATCCATGTGTTTCCTTAAACTTGACTCACAATTAAAGAACAGTATCAGTTCATGGATTTATGGACAGTTCGACTTGGCTAAATCAAAGTTAAGAATACATTTCAGTGAATTAAAGCCCAAGCACTTTTGAAGACCCGTACAAGCTTTGTATTTTTAAAAATGAATAAACAATCCTCATAAAACGCACTCCAAAAGGAAAAATAAAGATTTAAAATATGTCGAACCGACACTGCTTCCTTCTTCATATCGTCTTCCACATTTAGTTTGTTGAGGAGGGAACACGAACATAGTAGCTAGCCTTGCGAGCATTGTTGCACACGCGTTGTGTCTCAGGTGGATATTTGTAAATTCGGCTTGCTAACTAATAGCTAATTTGTTTGTTGCTACCGATAACGAACTAGTATCGTTTTATAACTAGATATGTATTCTTCCCTTGGATAAATAAGCAACAGTATACAGAGTTTCAGTGATGGCTTGTCTGGAATGCAATTTCGGCAGCTACACGTTCCTTTTATCTCTTTACGTGTTTAGCTAAACCTTTATTTGTCTCAAACTGGACGTTACAGTTGCATCGTTTGTGGTAGACTCATGTCATATCTTAGTTACATAACCAAATAAGTTGCTTGCTCATAATATAGTTGGATAGCTAAAGTGAAAACTTTAGAAAGACGTTGCATTGTGTTGTGTAGCACACTGAAGTCAGCATTTCATAAAGTCACCTGTTCGAACATTTTCTTACTAGAACACTACGATTTTGTCATTAAGTCAAATCTAGATTCATCCTCAACTTTGACTTGCGCTGAGCATGAATACCGAAGTTCCTGTTTTATCTGTGTCCAAAGGAAGCGCAGCGGGTGTTGTTCGTCGCTGCACTCCGTGCTTGGGAAGGAGAGGGAAACCAGGAAGCCTTGCGTTTAACTCAACGGTAGTTTGGCGTTTAACTCAACGGTAGTTTTGTGAGTCGCATTCAGTTCAAGTGAAGGATGGGGAACGGAGTTAAAGGCTCAGATTAGATCAATACGAGAGCCCTGCCCTGCCCAGGCTTCTGATGAAATACCCAACTCCCATGCACACACACACACTCTCTCTCACTCACACACTCATACACTCACGCACACACCCTGCTGTGTAAAGGGGGTTGTATGGTGTATGCAGTGTGGGGGCCTCCCCTGATGACGGACCCACGGTGGAGCTCGTAAGCCCTGCTGAAATGTGCGCATTCCTGCCTCTCTAACGACCGCGGGCCGCACACAGAACCAGCC
>NW_026890382.1:7500-35000 GCF_963514075.1 Conger conger
ACCACTACGATACAGTCATGTACCTTAACCACTATGCTACAGTCATGTACCTTAACCACTACACTACAGGGTCATGTGCCATAACCACTACACTACAGTCATGTACCTTAACCACTACAGTACAGTCATGTACCTTAACCACTACACTACAGGGTCATGTGCCTTAACCACTACACTACAGTCATGTACCTTAACCACTACACTACAGTCATGTACCTTAACCACTACGCTACAGTAATGTACCTTAACCACTACAGTACAGTCATGTACCTTAACCACTACACTACAGGGTCATGTGCCTTAACCACTACACTACAGTCATGTACCTTAACCACTACACTACAGTCATGTACCTTAACCACTACGCTACAGTCATGTAGCTTAACCACTATGCTACAGTCATGTACCTTAACCACTACACTACAGGGTCATGTGCCTTAACCACTACGCTACAGTCATGTACCTTAACCACTACAGTACAGTCATGTACCTTAACCACTACACTACAGGGTCATGTACCTTAACCACTACACTACAGTCATGTACCTTAACCACTACACTACAGTCATGTAGCTTAACCACTACGCTACAGTCATGTACCTTAACCACTATGCTACAGTCATGTACCTTAACCACTACACTACAGGGTCATGTGCCATAACCACTACACTACAGTCATGTACCTTAACCACTACACTACAGGGTCATGTACCTTAACCACTACACTACAGTCATGTACCTTAACCACTACACTACAGGGTCATGTACCTTAACCACTACACTACAGTCATGTACTTTAACCACTACACTGCAGTCATGTACCTTAACCACTACACTACAGGGTCATGTGCCTTAACCACTACACTACAGTCATGTACCTTAACCACTACACTACAGTCATGTACCTTAACCACTACGCTACAGTCATGTAGCTTAACCACTACGCTACAGTCATGTACCTTAACCACTATGCTACAGTCATGTACCTTAACCACTACACTACAGGGTCATGTGCCATAACCACTACGCTACAGTCATGTACCTTAACCACTATGCTACAGTCATGTACCTTAACCACTACAGTACAGTCATGTACCTTAACCACTACACTACAGGGTCATGTGCCTTAACCACTACACTACAGTCATGTACCTTAACCACTACACTACAGTCATGTACCTTAACCACTACGCTACAGTAATGTACCTTAACCACTACAGTACAGTCATGTACCTTAACCACTACACTACAGTCATGTACCTTAACCACTACACTACAGTCATGTACCTTAACCACTACGCTACAGTCATGTAGCTTAACCACTACGCTACAGTCATGTACCTTAACCACTATGCTACAGTCATGTACCTTAACCACTACACTACAGGGTCATGTGCCATAACCACTACACTACAGTCATGTACCTTAACCACTACGCTACAGTCATGTACTTTAACCACTACACTGCAGTCATGTACCTTAACCACTACACTACAGGGTCATGTGCCATAACCACTACACTACAGTCATGTACCTTAACCACTACACTACAGGGTCATGTACCTTAACCACTACACTACAGTCATGTACCTTAACCACTACACTACAGGGTCATGTACCTTAACCACTACACTACAGTCATGTACTTTAACCACTACACTGCAGTCATGTACCTTAACCACTACACTACAGGGTCATGTGCCTTAACCACTACACTACAGTCATGTACCTTAACCACTACACTACAGTCATGTACCTTAACCACTACGCTACAGTCATGTAGCTTAACCACTACGCTACAGTCATGTACCTTAACCACTATGCTACAGTCATGTACCTTAACCACTACACTACAGGGTCATGTGCCATAACCACTACGCTACAGTCATGTACCTTAACCACTATGCTACAGTCATGTACCTTAACCACTACAGTACAGTCATGTACCTTAACCACTACACTACAGGGTCATGTGCCTTAACCACTACACTACAGTCATGTACCTTAACCACTACACTACAGTCATGTACCTTAACCACTACGCTACAGTAATGTACCTTAACCACTACAGTACAGTCATGTACCTTAACCACTACACTACAGTCATGTACCTTAACCACTACACTACAGTCATGTACCTTAACCACTACGCTACAGTCATGTAGCTTAACCACTACGCTACAGTCATGTACCTTAACCACTATGCTACAGTCATGTACCTTAACCACTACACTACAGGGTCATGTGCCATAACCACTACACTACAGTCATGTACCTTAACCACTACGCTACAGTCATGTACTTTAACCACTACACTGCAGTCATGTACCTTAACCACTACACTACAGTCATGTACCTTAACCACTACACTACAGGGTCATGTGCCTTAACCACTACGCTACAGTCATGTACCTTAACCACTACAGTACAGTCATGTACCTTAACCACTACACTACAGGGTCATGTGCCTTAACCACTACACTACAGTCATGTACCTTAACCACTACACTACAGTCATGTACCTTAACCACTACGCTACAGTCATGTAGCTTAACCACTACGCTACAGTCATGTACCTTAACCACTATGCTACAGTCATGTACCTTAACCACTACACTACAGGGTCATGTGCCATAACCACTACGCTACAGTCATGTACCTTAACCACTACGCTACAGTCATGTACCTTAACCACTACAGTACAGTCATGTACCTTAACCACTACACTACAGGGTCATGTGCCTTAACCACTACACTACAGTCATGTACCTTAACCACTACACTACAGTCATGTACCTTAACCACTACGATACAGTCATGTAGCTTAACCACTACGCTACAGTCATGTGCCTTAACCACTACGCTACAGTCATGTACCTTAACCACTATGCTACAGTCATGTACCTTAACTACTACATTCATGTACCTTAACCACTACACTACAGTCATGTACCTTAACCACTACACTACAGTCATGTACCTTAACCACTGCACTACAGTCATGTACCTAAACCACTACGCTACAGTCATGTACTTTAACCACTACACTACAGTCATGTACCTTAACCACTACGTTGCAGTCATGTAGCTTAACCACTACACTACAGTCATGTACTTTAACCACTACACTACAGTCATGTACCTTAACCACTACGCTACAGTCATGTACCTTAACCACTACACTACAGTCATGTACCTTAACCACTATGCCCAAATGTTTCCAGCTATCTGTCCAAACTAGCTCTGCAGGCTTCACATCATTAATCAATACCATATGCCTTTATGCGAACACAACCTTATAGGCACAAGATCTATTGTTTTGTTATTATTTTATTATTTTCGTTATTCTGAATGTATGAGAGAAAATTTATATCTTTGAACATGAAGTGCTAGTAGAGAAATTATATTGTATATAGTTTTTGGATTATGACCAATTATAACAATTTTATTAAAATCAACACATTGAGGACTCTGAGGAAGCATAGTTTACAGTGCGTAAATATGTGTTTTGATTTTAAATGGGCAGATTTTTTTTCAATTTTTTTGAAAATGTGATTTAATTAACATCCCCTATCATTGTTTTTGCAGTAGAGTTTACTTTAGATGTCCAGCTAGGCACTCAACATTTAGTCATATACGTTCCCATGGATCAGTTACTGCTCACCACTGTGTGGAGTTTATTTTGGATGCGTGGCTTGATGAATTCCTCTACTATATATTTTGGACAAAGAATAACATTGGAAAATTGAAAGTATTGGCTTTGGGTCACCTTGTCAATCCTTTTAAAAGTTAAAAATAAATGTAATGCATTTAAAATAAATACAACTTACAAAATAACATGTTATTATGAAATGCATTTGATTTACATTCATGCAGCCACACACTTTATCCCCTCCAGTGCCCACTCTTCATGCTGCAGGTTTTTATTTTGTGTATTTTAATTTTATATTGAATGCCAGTTATGGCTCTTATGGCTGCTTATTCCAGAAGGAAAGCACTTTCATATGTCTCTCTGGATATCTACAGTAAGGATATCTACTGTATGTCCAAAAGTTAGATCACAAAAATGCCTCCAACAAACCTTTAAAAAACATACAGTATATACAAGTGCATATTCTTTCCCCAAAAAATATAGCAGCATGATTATAATTTTACTATCAGTGCTAAAGGTAAATCCACTTAATATTAGACATCCTGTGTTTGTGTTAAACATTTTCATGCATTTCCACACATTTCTTTAAGAGGACCTAAAAACACAGAGATAACGAATGTTATGGTGCCTGAGCTAAAAGGGTCTGTGTAAACTGTGTAAAAAACTGTTACCTCCCTCCCGGTGTGCGGACCCTGGACCCTATAGAGGTCTGCCGGAGCCTGCCACTGTCCCTGGACTGTCTGTACGGTTTCAGGCCAGAGTCTCTATTGCTTACAAAAACTGTCACCACCAGAAACCCAGCAAACTTTCATATCTGTATATTATCTGCACATTATTATTCTCTCTCCCCAAGTTTATATTATCATAAAATTTCCTTTTTGTTTATTTCAATGACATTCTGGACCATTGAAGCTCCCCTCAGAAGTTGTGTAGAGGCTTTTTACCCCCCAAGAAGAAAGCGAGAGACTGTTTCCCCAAGCCGGAGGATCTACAAGCCTTGTCCCTTTTTTCAATGCCCATGAAAAGTACTTTCAGTCACAATCTCTCTCTGGACCACTATTACCATCTCAAAAAATATAGATTTGTCTTATGCTGGCAACGTTCTTGTGTCTCTTGTGTCAAAGGGACACATGATGACCCTGTTGCCAAGCACTGAGTGAAATTAGGGTTAGGGTTAGGGTTAGGTTTAGGGTTGGGCTTTACATTGGATGTCGACAGCTATGATGCTTTCAGTCATTAGATTAACCAACTATGCTGCGGTTCAGTTGTTACCAGCTAATTTAGCTGGCTAACTAGCTAGCTCCAATCTCTCATAATTCTTTTGAGAGATTGGGGCTAGCTCGCTAGCTAGCTCAATTACAGACTGTCATGACTTAGTCGACGTGAATATCCACCAATTCTATAATTTGTATGGAATGAAATTATGAGAACTACATTTCTCATTAAATTCAATTCACTATATGGGAATGAACCTCAGCGATTCTCTAGCTTTGACACTGCCATCAAACATGACGCAATAGCTACAGTGGAGCTGCTGTCATTAATTACAATGATTTGCTCCCTCAGCATCCGATGGCTGCATTGGAGCCATGCCTTCAGAAGATAAGCTTTTCACTTTTAAACTTCATCCTCCGTTGTCTGTCTCTCCCGCTCAAGCTATTCTTCCCCTGTAAATTCCGGTTCGAAACTGTAAGGTTGTATTTCTTCGTCAAAATCGGAAACCTTGTCCTCTAACTCGGCAAAGTCATAGCTGTCCGTCATATCGCTCAGGCTAGCCAAGTAGGTTCTGTGATATTTGTCTGCTACAGAAGATGATAGAAGACACTGGGGATGCTAGCTGTACGCTAACAGCAGGGATGCTAGCTGTATTCCTTCCAGGAGCCTGTAAAAATTTTTTTAAATAAAATGAAAACAGAAGAAAGTTGCTTTTGCTCCACAGGCTGTGGTGCCTTGTGACAGAGGCAGTAATCTGGGAAGGTCCCTGCACTAAACCCTCACACACTTCAAGGACAGGCAGTGGGCGCAGGACTGCCTGTTAAAAATATGAATCCAGTAAAAAAACACAGATCCTCACAGCCGAAGCTCTGCCTGCTAACACAGGAAGATCAAGTCCAAATAAACACATGCGGCTATTATGACAGGAAGGTAACCTTCTCTGAACGCGACACACCACCAGGTATCACACTCAGATCTTTCACCACCAGGGACAGGAGATTACTGTTTTGTGCCAGGGTTACGGTTAGGCTTGTCCTGGAACAAATGTAGTATCTTCCCTGCTATTCCTTACCTTGCACGGTCCCTGTGAACATGGACCCCGAAATGGAGGCTGAATAATGCATGTCTGTGAGGCCCTGGGAGGTTCTGCAGAGAGAGGTCTGAGCAGAAGAGTCGAATGTCTCTGCTGAAAAAGAGTAGCCGCAGCAGGGAATGGCAATAGCAATTCTGTCTGGTTTCCATTGTGATTAAAAAAATGTAAAAAGTGTAAAATGTTTTACTTCCAAATGCAAATTAGCATATTGGTTTTAGTGATTGCTATGACTTGTGATAAAGATCCTTGTGAAAGAAGATCTAAGGCAGTGTTCATATTTGAAGATTAAATATTATTTCTGGCCTTGTTTCTGGTTTAGTGCAGTTCACCATGGCCGCAAATATGTTCTCTGTTCATCTGCCGATGTAACGAAGAGTCTGTTATGACCGGCAAATATCATCCTTATTCCCTTAACACTAGTAGTAGTGAGGAACAATACAGAAAGAACTATAGTTTCTTGATGGGGATGGTAGTGTATTCTTGCAGTAGTTAATTGTTTCAACTTTTTTAGAAAATGCTACAACATGACCCTCATTTTAATGTGCATTCATGATAAAGTAAAAAAAAAAAATCTTCCTCAATATGGAAAGTACTGGTAAGGCAGTGAGAAAGTAAGGTGTTGGGCTTGTTTTCGCTTCAATAGTCCAACTTCAAACTGGGTGTTGACACACTGTCCGGTCTCTTTTGATCGATGGAGGTTTTGATTAAATTAAATATGTACGATCACTGGACTGAATCTCTCTAATTCACATACAGCACAGACGCACACAGCACAGATACACACAGTACAAACACACACAAAGCACAGACACACACACAGCACAGTCAAACACAGAGCACACACACACACACAGCACAGACACACACACATCACAGATACACACAGTACAAACACACACAGAACACAGATACACATAGCACAGTCACACACACAGAGCACAGACACACACGGCACAGATACACTTAACTGGTTTACACACTTAGTACAGATGGGGAAAGGCCAGGTGTACTGACAGGGGAAAGGCCTGGTGTACTGACAGGGGAAAGGCCTGGTGTACTGACAGGGGAAAGGCCAGGTATACTGACGGGGGAAAGGCCAGGTGTACTGACAGGGGAAAGCCAGGCAGATTACAGCTCATACAGCTGTTTCTCACCCACAAGCTTTCTGTGTTTCAGCAGATCCTGCCCCACCCCCCCAACTCACCTCCAGGCTGGAGGTTAATGAGCCTAAAATGCTCTGTGGTTCCTTGCACTACCTCCAAAGGAAGGGGCTGTGTTGATCCTGGCACAGGCGGCCACACCCATCAGAAAACTAATCCCACAAATCCCACCTTTTCAAGACCAGCTGGCTCTCCACTCACACACTCACCGGAGAACCATCAAACACTCTGTACCTACTGTGTCCCACTTTGTCCCATTCTGTCCCTACTGTGTCCCACCCTGTCCTTACTGTGTCCCACTCTGTCCTCACTGTGTCCCACTCTGTCCTCACTGTGTCCCACTCTGTCCTTACTGTGTCCCACTTTGTCCCACTCTGTCCTTACTGTGTCCCACTGTGTCCCACTCTGTCCTTACTGTGTCCCACCCTGTCCCACTCTGTCCTCACTGTGTCCCACTCTGTCCTTACTGTGTCCCACTCTGTCCTTACTGTGTCCCACTGTGTCCCACTCTGTCCTCACTGTGTCCCACTCTGTCCTCACTGTGTCCCACTCTGTCCTCACTGTGTCCCACTCTGTCCTCACTGTGTCCCACTCTGTCCTCACTGTGTCCCACTCTGTCCTTACTGTGTCCCACTTTGTCCCACTCTGTCCTTACTGTGTCCCACTGTGTCCCACTCTGTCCTTACTGTGTCCCACCCTGTCCCACTCTGTCCTCACTGTGTCCCACTCTGTCCTTACTGTGTCCCACTCTGTCCTTACTGTGTCCCACTGTGTCCCACTCTGTCCTCACTGTGTCCCACTGTGTCCCACTCTGTCCTTACTGTGTCCCACTCTGTCCTTACTGTGTCCCACTGTGTCCCACCCTGTCCTTACTGTGTCCCACTGTGTCCCACTGTGTCCCACTTTGTCCCACTGTGTCCCACTGTGTCCCACTCTGTCCTTACTGTGTCCCACCCTGTCCTTACTGTGTCCCACTTTGTCCCACCCTGTCCTTACTGTGTCCCACTGTGTCCCACTCTGTCCTTACTGTGTCCCACTCTGTCCTTACTGTGTCCCACTGTGTCCCACCCTGTCCTTACTGTGTCCCACTGTGTCCCACTTTGTCCCACTGTGTCCCACTGTGTCCCACTCTGTCCTTACTGTGTCCCACCCTGTCCTTACTGTGTCCCACTTTGTCCCACTCTGTCCTTACTGTGTCCCACTGTGTCCCACTCTGTCCTTACTGTGTCCCACTGTGTCCCACTCTGTCCTTACTGTGTCCCACTCTGTCCTTACTGAGTCCCACCCTGTCCTTACTGTGTCCCACTCTGTCCTTACTGAGTCCCACCCTGTCCTTACTGTGTCCCACTCTGTCCTATTCTGTCCTTACTGTGTCCCGCCCTGTCCCCGGCTTTGGTTCCTGTGCATGGTAAAGCTTTGTGCACTGACCACAACAGAGTCACTGGATATCTCTCTGTGTTGGCAGCTCTGATAAGTGGAGCAAAAAGCTCTGTGTTTTAACAGCTTTACAAACGGCTGGATCCTGGGTCACGCCCAGAAATCTTTCAACACAGACTTGCGAGCAATACCGTCTGCTCACTGCACATCTGTGATTAAGTCCCTTTGATAAAGTGATGTGATGCAGTTATGCACAGGTGTTAGTGTATGTGTTGGTTGACCTGGGCAAATGTGTGTCTGTGTCAGAGGGTGTGTGTGTGTGTGTGTGTCATATGGCATGTGTGTCTTACCAGAAATCTCATACAGTGGTTTGACAAACAGAATGTTTGGAATTCCATGTTTGCAATTAGCACGTGCCTCACTTACTAGGATAATAAAAAGCCAGTTCCAAAGTTTTTAGCTCATCATCACAAAACATGATCAATTTCTGTCCTGAAGACAGGGGTCATAGGGTTCACAGGGTCATGGGTTCAAACACCTCTATCTCTGCAGAGAGAGGGAGAACGCCTCTACGCAGAGAGAGGGAGAACACCTCTATCTCCGCAGAGAGAGGGAGAATGCCTCTATCTTCGCAGAGAGAGGGAGAACGCCTCTATCTACGCACAGAGAGGGAGAACACCTCTATCTCTGCAGAGAGAGGGAGAATGCCTCTATTTCCGCAGAGAGAGGGAGAACACCTCTATCTACCTCTATCTACTGTGCCCTTCCCCCCCTCTAGGCCCATCCCTTCCTTTTCCACTTTCTCCCCCCTTACAGACTCTGATGTTTCTCAACTCCTGCTCTGCCACCGCCCTACAACCTGTGCCCTTGACCCTATCCCCTCTTCTCTTCTCCAAACTATCACACCTGACATTCTCCCATTTGTCACCTCCCTTGTCAACTCCTCCCTGTCTTCCGGCTGTTTTCCGGCATCCTCCAAGAGGGCCCACATCACTCCGCTGCTAAAAAAGCCTACCCTGGATCCCTCCATCATCCAGAACTACCGCCCGGTATCTCTTCTTCCTTTCCTTTCTAAAACTATAGAACGAGCCGCTTCTACTCAACTTTCTTCCTTTTTTTCTAACAACAACCTGCTAGACCCCCATCAGTCTGGCTTCAGATCGGGCCACTCGACAGAGACTGCGCTCCTCTCCGTCAGTGAGTCACTTCATGCCGCACGAGCAGCCTCCCTCTCCTCTGTCCTCATTCTTCTAGATCTCTCTGCTGCCTTCGACACTGTGGATCACTCCATCCTCCTGTCTGCCCTGTCAGCAACGGGCATCTGTGGCACAGCCCTGGACTGGATTGAGTCCTACCTCTCTGGTCGCTCCTTCCAGGTTGCCTGGGCTGGTTCGGTATCGACACCTCGGCCCCTCGCCACAGGAGTTCCCCAGGGCTCAGTCCTTGGCCCGCTTCTTTTTTCTCTCTACACTCGCTCCCTTGGCCCTGTGATCACTGCACATGGGCTATCCTACCACTGCTATGCGGACGATACCCAACTCTTCGTCTCGTTCCCGCCGTCTGATACGCAGGTTTCAGCCCGTATCTCTGCTTGCCTGAGGGACATCCAGAGCTGGATGGACAACCACCATCTAAAGCTCAACCCAGGTAAAACTGAAATGATATTCATCCCTGCTAATACCTCTCCCCATCTGGATCTCTCCATTTCCCTCGGGGATACCACACTCACGCCGTCACCCAGTGCAAGGAACCTCGGCATGGTGATGGACAGCAGACTGTCCCTTTCCGAGAACATTGCGGCGGTGACCCGGTCTTGCAGGTTCTTCCTATACAACATACGGAGAATCCGCCCCTTTCTCACCCCCTACTCGACCCAGCTCCTGGTCCAAGCGATGGTTCTGTCCCGCCTGGACTACTGCAATTCCCTCTTGGCTGGCCTCCCAGCGTCTGCCATCAGACCCCTCCAACTCATCCAGAATGCAGCAGCTCGTCTGGTCTTCAACCTTCCCAAATACTCACACGTCACCCCCCTGCTTACTTCCCTCCACTGGCTGCCTGTCATGGCTCGCATCAAATTCAAAACATTGGTGCTAGCCTTCCAAGCAGTTAAAGGGTCTTCCCCAGCTTATCTGCAAAAAATCATCAGACCCTACACCCCTGCCAGACCTCTTCGTTCAGCCTCCACAGGCCGCTTGGCACCTCCCCCTCTCAGAACCTCCACCTCACGCTCACGACTACTGTCTGTTCTGGCTCCACGGTGGTGGAACGAACTCCCCGTTGAGGTCAGAACTATAGAATCCCTCCCCACCTTCAAGCGCAAGCTGAAGACACACCTCTTCAAACAGCACCTCTCCCCATCCCTCCCTACCTCCCTGTGAACCTTAATTGTTGTCTCTGTGACTTGTGTATCAGTATTTTAGTTGGCTAGGTAAGCAGTGTTTGGATAGTTAACTTTGGTGACTTTTGCTCTGTGTTTGTTTGTTCAAAAAAAAAAAAAAAAAAAAATGGCCCTTGTCCTTATCTTTGTTGTACAGGTAGCAGTTGAAATTGTACTTACCTCTAGGGTCTTTCAGCGAACTTATCCCTGGTTATGGGTATGCACTTTGTTGTACGTCGCTCTGGATAAGAGCGTCTGCCAAATGCCAATAATGTAATGTAATGTAAAGAACGCCTCTATCTCTGCAGAGAGAGGGAGAACACCTCTATCTCTGCAGAGAGAGGGAGAACGCCTCTACGCAGAGAGGGAGAACACCTCTATCTCCGCAGAGAGAGGGAGAATGCCTCTATCTTCGCAGAGAGAGGGAGAACGCCTCTATCTACGCAGAGAGAGGGAGAACACCTCTATCTCTGCAGAGAGAGGGAGAATGCCTCTATTTCCGCAGAGAGAGGGAGAACACCTCTATCTACGCAGAGAGAGGGAGAACGCCTCTACGCAGAGAGAGGGAGAACACCTCTATCTCCGCAAAGAGAGGGAGAACGCCTCTATCTATGCAGAGAGGGAGAACACCTCCATCTCTGCAGAGAGAGGGAGAACGCCTCTATCTATGCAGAGAGAGGGAGACTGCCTCTACACAGAGAGAGGGAGAACACCTCTATCTCTGCAAAGAGAGGGAGAACACCTCTATCTACGCAAAGAGAGGGAGAACACCTCTATCTCTGCAGAGAGAGGGAGAACACCTCTATCTCTGCAGAGAGTGGGAGAACACCTCTATCTCTGCAGAGAGAGGGAGAACGCCTCTATCTCTGCAGAGAGAGGGAGAACACCTCTATCTACGCAGAGAGAGGGAGAACACCTCTATCTCTGCAGAGAGTGGGAGAATGCCTCTATCTCTGCAGAGAGAGGGAGAACGCCTCTATCTCCGCAGAGAGAGGGAGAACACCTCTATCTACGCAGAGAGAGGGAGAACACCTCTATCTCCGCAGAGAGAGGGAGAATGCCTCTACGCAGAGAGAGGGAGAATGCCTCTATCTCCGCAGAGAGACGGAGAACACCTCTATCTCTGCAGAGAGAGGGAGAACGCCTCTTTCCCTGCAGAGAGAGGGAGAATGCCGCTATCCCTGCAGAGAGAGGGAGAACGCCTCTATCTCTGCAGAGAGAGGGAGAACGCCTCTACGCAGAGAGAGGGAGAACACCTCTGTCTCCGCAGAGAGAGAGAGAACACCTCTATCTCCGCAGAGAGAGGGAGAATGCCTCTATCCACAAAGAGAGGGAGAACACATCTATCTACGCAGAGAGATGGAGAACGCCTCTACGCAGAGAGAGGGCGAACACCTCAATCTCTGCAAAGAGAGGGTGAACGCCTCTATCTACGCAGAGAGAGGGAGAACACCTCTATCTACGCAGAGAGAGGGAGAACGCCTCTATGCAGAGAGAGGGAGAACGCCTCTATGCAGAGAGAGGGAAAACACCTCTATCTCTGCAGAGAGAGGGAGAACGCCTCTATCTACGCAAAAAGAGGGAGAACACCTCTATCTCCGCAGAGAGAGGGAGAATGCTTCTATCTCTGCAGAGAGAGGGAGAATGCCTCTACACAGAGAGAGGGAGAACACCTTTATCTCTGCAGAGAGAGGGAGAACACCTCTATCTCTGCAGAGACAGGGAGAACGCCTCTATCCCTGCAGAGAGAGGGAGAACGCATCTATCCCTGCATATAGAGGGAGAACGCCTCTATCTCCGCAGAGAGAGAGAGAACGCCTCTATCTCCGCAGAGAGAGGGAGAATGCCTCTATCTCCCCAGGCACCTGAACGGCAGGACCTCATACATCATCAGTCACAGACATACACCATCAGTCAGACTTCGCCCTGCTCTGCTCCTCTCTCTCGCACACACACACAGCCTGCACGCACACACACACACACACACACACACACACACAACCTGCATACACACACCTCCGTGGGAGAGGAGGTGAGGCCTACCCCACGTGTGCAGCTGGTTGAAATGGAGGAAACACTGTGCTACTGTCACTCCCAGAGAGTTCATATTCCAGGTGAAAAATGGCTGCCATTCGACAGATGATTCAGCCTCAGCGTCTCACTGGGTTCATGAGCCTGGAGGTACGCGCTATATTCTTTATAAAAAAGGTGTTTGGAGGCAGTCCTACCTCACCACATAGTCTGAACTTTCATCCTCCTGTCACAGCAGAACCTGCACTGACAAGCTAAAGAACCTGAGAGTGCACGGTAGCCATAATCACTTTAAAGCGCATAAAATTATTTTCTAGAAGCAACTCTTTCTGCAATACTTAGTACAGCATACTCTAGCCACAATGCATTTTATTTATAATTTTGAGCTTAATTATCAGAGTCACACATTTGCTTTCATTCATTTACTCACTGTCAGACATTCTATGCAGAGTTTGTGGTACATAATATGGTTGAAGTAATAAGAGCCCTCAGGCCCAGATGCAGAGGTCACTGTGTAAACATGACAGCAGTGCCAAATGAATTTCCCAAGATTGTGGTCACCATTGGACTGAGTCCTAAAGCTCAAGCTCTTGTGTGGTGAAACCCTCAAACTAGACCTATTTTAGGGATGCATATGCAGGCAGAAATGATAGCAGTGATCAGATGGGGGAGTATTTGAAATGAATCTGTAATGCAGTAGAAATTCAGGTGAGGGTAATGCAGTTGAGAATCAGGTGAGGGTAATGCAATAGAGAATCAGGTGAGGGTAATGCAATAGAGAATCAGGTGACAGTAATGTAATAGCGAATCAGGTGACAGTAATGCACTCATTTTGGTTTTTATAATTACAACTGCTTTGAGCTCATTGGTGAGCATTCATTCACTTTGACTGAATTAAAGTGATCATTTACATGTTACATTACATTACATTAATGGCATTTTGGCAGACGCTCTTATCCAGAGCGACGTACAGTTGATTAGATTAAGCAGGAGACAATCAAGGGCCCAACGGCTGTGCGGATCTCATTGTGGCTACACCGGGGATCGAATCCCCGACCTTGCGGGTCCCAGTCATATACCTTAACCACTACGCTACAGGCCCCCTATGTAGTCAGTAAATAGCTAAGAAACCCTGTTGCATTTTATATTAACCCCATCCACGTGCCCCCTTGTGGTTGAGTTATCGACATCTCTAATTATTGTTGCGTTCATATTTATATCGTAGAAAAAACTGTGACACAGCACTTTAGATGCTTATTAGCCTCTTATTTGCAAAGCAGGGCACAAAAACAGCAGGCACCCCCACACCATGCTCACGGTTACAATGCTGACCTCATGACAGACTCACACAATAAAAGGCATAGTCTAACAATCCTTAATACCATTTTCTATGTCAAAAAAATCATGTTCCAATATAAAAACAAAAATATACAATTCAGACGTTGCGTAGAAATACAAGAAAATATTTTTATATTCTTATGACAGATGAATGTATGGGAAATTATTAGAGCTTATTAAGCTTGCTCTGTGGCAGTCTATTGTTGAACAAGGGGTCATAAACTGAGAGGGGAATGTTTGTCAAAAGAACTGTATCTGTAATGAGTTCAACTTGACATTCATAATTGGAAATGAGATGTTCTTCCTGCCTGATCCCATTTCTTATGACTGACTGCTTCATACATCTCCCCTGGGGACATTTCCCTCCACCCATTACCCTGTCACCTCCTCTTTTCACCTTCACACACACCACGTATTCAGTTTGTGCATTCAAGTGCTCCAGCTGTCACTCTGAGGAATGTTCCCTCCCCCCTGTGATGTCATGCTTCCTGCTATAATATTCACATTTCACCTCAGCCAATCAGAACACAGATTTCATTCATCGAGGCAGGCAGGCTCTTTCCTTATATTCCATTGTTTCTTTAATTTCACACGCATTTCAGTTCAAGCCATATGTTGTTTTAACTCACAAACACAGTTTGCAGACTGTCAGCAGGAAATAACTTGCCAAGATAACGAGTTAGATACAGACCTGAAACCCAAGCCAGGAGCGTAAGGAATTTAATTGCCACATAAAAGTTGGTCTAATACAATTGTGGAGCACCTATGCTTGGTATTTAGGACATTTTATTCTGGAATTTATTCATTTGCGTAGTGGGCCCTGGTGGTTCTCTGGGTTGGGTTTCCCGAGCACAGATGCCCTCCACTGACATGACATATGGCGAAAGGGCTATCAAAATAAACTCCACTGCGCCCCCTCAAAACCCCACCTCCATGTTCTTCTGTGGAAACAGGCCACTTAAACTGAATGACTGATGGTCTTATTTGGGCAATATGGATGCTCTACTTCCTGACGGGCGGTGACAGGAAATGTACTTTCAGAGCCTTTTCTTGCACATTGCCTGTGAGCAGGTGTACCCATTGTACGCAGGTGTATCCATTGTATGCAGGTGTACCCATTGTACGCAGGTGTACCCATTGTGTGCAGGTGTACCCATTGTACGCAGGTGTACCCATTGTGTGCAGGTGTACCCATTGTACGCAGGTGTACCCATTGGTTGAGGTGTACCCATTGTACGCAGGTGTACCCATTGTACGCAGGTGTGCATATTGGTTGAGGTGTACCCATTGTACGCAGGTGTACCCATTGGTTGAGGTGTACCCATTGTACGCAGGTGTACCCATTGTACGCAGGTGTACCCATTGGTTGAGGTGTACCCATTGTACGCAGGTGTACCCATTGCTTGAGGTGTACCCATTGTGTGCAGGTGTTCCCATGGTACACAGGTGTACCCATTGGTTGAGGTGTACCCATTGTGTGTAGGTATACCCATTGTACGCAGGTATACCCATTGCTTGAGGTGTACCCATTGTACGCAGGTATACCCATTGTATGCAGGTGTACCCATTGTGTGCAGGTGTACCCATTGTATGCAGGTTTACCCATTGTACGCAGGTGTACCCATTGGTTAAGTTAAGACACAATAACATCACACACACACTCACACTGAAACAGCAAAATGAACTGAAAGATCATTTGTATAATCATCATAACAAGGTGAACCACTATCCTGAAAAGGTTCATCTCTTAGTTGTGTTGTCCAATAGAGGATGTTTGAAAATTGTCTATAAAAATGCTAATAAAATGAAAATACTTTCCATTTTAATCTGTGAATATTGTCTGAATATAATTAGGAGATTAATTAAGTTATTTTGCCACGGATTATCTACAGATGCTGCGTAAAAGTTAAATTTGATCATGCTGAGCGTGTAATAGAAATAAACGTTATTTTGAAGTGCAACCCGTACAATGTTAATTAAAAATGCTTTTAGATCATAATAATTTGAGAGTTTGCTCAGTAGAGAAACCAGATTGTTTAAAGTTTTGTGATTGTTATTGTGTTTACAGTGAAAATATTTCTCATGATGATTCCACACGGACACCCTGAGGCTCATTATGGGGAATGTGTTCAGAAGCTGTGCATTTTAATTATGAAATGAGACGTGTGAAGTGTAGAGCAGTAACTGTGGAGTAATGTGAGGAAGCAGCCAAGCTTTTCAAGGAAAAAAAAAAAATGCAAAAACTGAATACTGCATGCCACATTTATGAACTAAATGGGAAGGTAAGGTAATGATAATGTGAGTAGGCAATCATAATGCATATCAATGTATTATCAAGTACTTAACAATATAGTAGACACCATTCAAAATGACTGCCACTTTCTCCTTTTGCAATAAATGGTAAAGTGTGACATTATAAAAAAAACAATATATTTAAAAATTAAATTAAAATTAATTTTAGCTCTAATAACAAAAAAGGATTAAATATAATGCTCAATTGTATCAGACCTGGGTCAAATATTGCACTGCTTTACTGGTATTGTCTGGTGTTTGAAACACTCTCAATCTTCACCTTCTGGTCTTGTCTGGCGTTTGAAACACTCTCAATCTTCACCTTCTGGTCTTGTCTGGTGTTTGAAACACACTCAATCTTCACCTTCTGGTCTCCTTGGTAGGTTCAATTGCACCAGGCAAAATTAATCGAGCACAGAAAAGTATTTGAATCCAAAACAATTATGTATTTGACCCAGGTATGAACTGTATGTGCCTTTAAAGTGATTTTACTATGGCAGCAATGACTATCGGGCTGGAGGCAGTGATTGAAGCACAGGCCTTTTTGTCTGAGCAGGAGAGAGTGGTGTCTTTATCCAGCTCACACCAGCCCTGTGTATTCCTTTATCCAGCTCACACCAGCCCTGTGTATTCCTTTATCCAGCTCACACCAGCCCTGTGTATTCCTTTATCCAGCTCACACCAGCCCTGTGTATTCCTTTATCCAGCTCACACCAGCCCTGTGTATTCTGCAGTAATACAGAATATGAGTATGGAGGCTTCACTCAGCCAGCCTATTTACAGCCTGAAAACATTTTCAAAGGTTGCAGGAAGTTGTGAAAATATTTTGTTCTTGAGATTTTGTCTTGCTGTGGACATGCCATAAGGCATGGTCATGTTAAGTGTGACATTATACACACCTTAGCTACCTTAAGCAGCTATCACATTTAACAACTTTAAACCAATAAAACATGGCAGTTACATTAGCACAATGTTATGCACAACAACATTATTGCAGTGGTCCATGAGCAAGATAAGTTGTAGTTTAAATAAGATACTCCGCTCATACTCTTGCTCCAGTGGTGTGTGAGGTATGAGGCAAACAGGGCCCTGATTGGTGCTTTTGTTTTCAGAAGCATAATTGGCTCCTGTAGGTCAGTGGGTCTGAGATTAACCCCTGTTGTTCTCTCTGAAAGCCACAGTCAGACGGGGTCACACACTGTACAGCAAATGCAGCCCAGACTTCAGATGCATTGGACAAAATCACACTGCTGTGAAACAAAGATGGTGCCAGTAAAATATATATATAAAAAAAGCAGAACCCAGGAGCTTTGGCATGAACTGTTCTCCAATAAGATTTTGTGTTGGGGGGGGGGGGGGGGTTAGGGTTAGGGTTAGGGGGGTTGTTTAGAAAGGGTGGACATCACACTCACATACACACACAAACACACACACAGGTGGCCCTTAAGAGTGTCAACCCCTCACCCCCTTGTTATAGGAGTCCCCCATGACTCAGTCCTCGGACCCCTCCTCTTCTCCATTTACACAAGATCCCTTGGCCCTGTTATCTCTGCTCATGGCATCATTGTTATGCCGATGACACCCAACTCTTTTTCTCTCCTTTCCCCCATCAGACACACAGGTCTTTACTCGTATCTCCGCCCGCCTGAAAGACATCCAGAGCTGGACGGGCAACCACCATCTAAAGCTCAACCCAGGTAAGACGGAGGTAATCTTCATCCCTGCTCTAACCTCTCCCTTCTCTGATTTTTCCATCTCACTAGGGGATACCACAGTGACCTCATCCCCTAGTGCAAGAAACCTTGAAGTGGTGATGGACAAGAGGCTGTCCTTCTCCGAGAACATCACTACGGTGACCCGGGTGTGCAGGTTCTTCCTGTACAACATCCGGAGAATCCGACCCTTTCTCACCACCTACTCCACTCAGCTCCTTGTTACATTTACATTTATATTTTAGCCATTTGGCAGACACTTTTAATCCAAAGCGACTTACAAGTGCATAGGTTCTACCATAAATCAAAGCATCACATCCAGAAACTAGCAAGATGCACATGAAATGCTGTTCTAAACATAGTTGTCATCATAAGTGCATTTTTTATTTTTTATTTTTTTTGGGGGGGGGGGGGCGTTAGACAAGGATAGGGATATCAGAAAGGAGGGGCAGGGGAAATCAGGAGGGAGGACTAAGGTAGAGTTTGAAAAGGTGGGTTTTGAGTCTGCGTCGAAATAGGGGGAGGGATTCTGCTGTTCTGACAGTGGTAGGCAAGTCATTCCACCACTGAGGAACCAGAACGGAAAACAGGCGTGAACGTGCAGCTCGACCGCCAGGTGCACATAGAGAGGGAACCATAAGGCAACCAGAGCTGGCAGACCGGAGTGGTCTAGCTGGGGAGTAGGGAGTGATCAGGGATTGTATGTAAGGTGGGGCAATGGTCTTGTCCCGCCTGGACTATTGCAATTCTCTGCTGGCTGGCCTTCCAACATCTGCCATCAGACCGCTACAACTGATCCAGAATGATGCAGCCCTCGGGGGTTGTACTCGGGGTATTCTAGCTGCCAACTGTGGTATGCTAGTTTGGAAGTTGATGTATTCTTCAAGGGTTATGATAATCTGTATGGTTACACAAGGACTCGGAACTGTACTGTCCTCTCAGGTCCTCTTCGCACTTATACTTGTGTTTGATCTGCACTTCGTTGTACGTCGCTCTGGATAAGAGCATCTGCTAAATGCCATGTAATGTAATGTAATGTCATGTTAAGGAGAAAAGAGCCAGCAGGCATGGCAGGAGATGCCCATAACACAAGGAGGGATCCTTAACCTGCTGAATGACGGAATGAAGTCTGTGCCAGCGGACAGGGGAGGGGCCCCCAGGAGGGGGTGGGGCCAGACACACTGGGGCCCGGGGGGGGGGGGGGGGGGTACACTGCAGACAATGGGGGGGTGGGGGTTCTCTCATCACGGAAACGGTGGAGTGCTTGGGCTAGTGGCCAGAGAGCTGTTTGCTGAAACTGAGTAATTAGCGCATTGTCGGGGGCAGGGGGACACAATGACATCTCTGGCCTGTTAGGCTTTCATGGTTTTGTATCTGGGAGCATTTTAAGATCTCTCTGTTAATATTTTGTTTGTTTTTGCCATGGTTTCTGTTTTCATTCTCCAACCTTCCTGTGCGTGTCCTTCTGTGGTTCACAGCTTCCAATAAACTGTCCCATGATGCACTTCAGTTCCATCTGAATTATTATAGATTTCCTCTTCCTCTTCCTGAGATTTTTATGTTGCAATTGTGATCATGTTGAAGAAAGACATACAGTTCATGTGTGGGTCTGTGCAGACCAGGCCTGTGGGTTTGCTGCTCAAGAACTTTCTAGGAGCTGCACATTTGCATATTTGCATAACAGTTCCTAATTATTACACACGTGCAAATTCATGAACCAAAAGAAACTAAATGCAGCCACCTGTCCTCAATTTCTTAGTCAAGGTCACAGAACTTTATATCAATTTGTGCACAAAATATGGCAAAGATATTGACCTGAATATGATACATTATACCTTGTTGGAAAGTGTAGGAAGCTTTTGTATAGTCCCAGCAAAAATATTGTTTTCTCAAAAATGGCTGAACAGATTACAAAATAAACTTCAGCGTTATTCAGAAAACAGTGGTCACTTCATAACCAGGTGGGACATTTGGCTCCGTAAATATGTCTCTAACGAATAATATGCAAAACAAACATATATTCCTCCATCCATCCATTATCTTAACCCGCTTATCCTGAACAGGGTCGCAGATGAGCTGGAGCCTATCCCAGCGTACATTGGGCGAAAGGCAGGAATATACCATGGACAGGTCGCCAGTCCATCGCAGGGCACACACACCATTCACTCACACACTCATACCCATGGGCAATTTAGACTCTCCAATCAGCCTGACCTGCATGTTTTTGGACTGTGGGAGGAAACTGGAGTACCTGGAGGAAACCCACGCAAACACAGGGAGAACATGCAAACTCCACACAGAGAGGCCCCGGCCGACTGGGATTTGAACCCAGGACCTCCTTGCTGTGGTTTGGTATATTCCTACATTATTTGATATATTATATCTATGCCCTGTATTTTCTGGTGGTTAGTTTCATGTTTTACTGCAATTGTATTGCCCTTATAATAAGAGGCTGATAAGCATCTAAACTGCTATTCTTGCTAGCAGAGTTTTTTTTCAATCTGGCATTGCTGTTTTGCAGTTTTATTACATTGCCCTTTTTTAAAGATATAAATATGAACGCAAGAATAACTGAGACATTGACTCAACCGCAAGTGGATAGGGTTAGGGTTTAAGATTAGTGGCTAGGGTTAGGGTTTAAGATTAGTGGATAGTGTTAGGGTTTAAGATTAGGATTAGGGTTATTGTTTAAGATTAAGGGTTAGGTGTAAGATTAGTTTAATTTTCATGCAGGCCACTGAGCACATTTCGAGCTGCAGTCCTGGTGGGATTTTGCAGAGTCCAGAGAGTGCAGAGAGACCAGAGAGTCCAGAGAGTTTGGAGCTTGGGGTGCAGATCTTCTTTATCATATGACCCCGATCTCCAACCGTATGGCTGAGATCAGTTTCCAAGCTCATTGCCAGGGCCAATAATGACTAACTGACTGATTACAGAGTCCACACTCATGGCTGCATGATTTCTTGAACTCATGAATAACATCGTATTTATTCTGTTTTATTTATTGAAGATTTTTTAGCGTGCACCACATTTTTTATCTACTCTACAAAGGAACTTCCTTCATGGGAAAAGGGCAGCCTGTAGTGTAGTGGTTAAGGTACATGACTGGGACATGTAAGGTCGGTGGTTCTAATCCCGGTGTAACCACAATAAGATCCGCACATCCGTTGGGCCCTTGAGCAAGGCCCTTAACCCTGCGTTGCTCCGGGGGAGGATTGTTTCCTGCTTAGTCTAATCAACTGTCCGCCACCCTGGATAAGAGCGTCTGCCAAATGCCATTAATGTAATGTAATGGAAAGAATACAGAAATATGGGGGGCTTTTATCTGACTGTTGTGGCAGATCCCTAACACCTAACCTTGGCCCTAATGTGAGCAGAAAAGAGAAGATTTACACTAAAATCTGCGGCAGAAATGGTGGCTGAAATGCCCACACTGGAGCAAACCATGCTGAAGCTGGAGGCTGGAACAGCCATACTGGAGCAAACCACACTGAAGCTGGGGGCTGAAGCAGCCATACTGGAGCAAACCACACTGAAGCTGGGGGCTGAAACAGCCATACTGGAGCAAACCACACTGAAGCTGAGGGCTGAAACAGCCATACTGGAGCAAACCACACTTGGGCCTGTCAGCAGCATCTCTCCAGCTCCAGAAATGAAGTCAGTTTGGCCGCTTGGTGCAAACCCCCTTCCTTCCCCATTATACTGCACTGTCACCATATGGGTCCACTCAGGAGGCTGGTGCACCTGGAACTCCTGCAGGGCTGATCTGTGGCACTCTGAAACCCACCATAGACCTGGCTGGAGGGAGCCGCGTATGTGTGTTTAACATGCTGTGCTGGGCTTCCCCCGTACTGAGAGTGTCTATTTCAAGTGTTTAAAGGAAGCTTCAGAATCCATCTGTTTAATGGAGCACACATTTATGTAATCCACAGACTTTGTTTGAATAACAGCTGCTTATTCAAGAGCTCCTCTCCTGATGAAGTCAGTCCCTGTATACACAACATTAACAGATGGAAGTTTGTAAAGCTGAAATGGAACATCTTTGGGTCGGGTTGTTACTGACATGCATGCCTGGTGTCCAGAAGCAAAACATTTTGACATAAGTAAATGGAGTAGGTTAACCCCAATGGTTAGGTTTCACCTGGATATAATTATGACAGGGGCTCTATTGTAGCTTGTAACCGTGTTAAGCTTGACGGCAGCATCAAAGATGGAGAATCGGCGAGGTTCATTTCTCGATGGCTGACGCGCCCGTTAATTCCCATAGTGAATTGATTTTAAAGTGGGCAGCTATTCATCATCAGAGTCAGAGTTTGAGGTCCCATTACCTTCGAGGAAACACAGGCTGGAGAGTCAAGTCATAAGTTTCATAAGTTTTATGGTTAATTTAATCCAGGGCGGCCTGTAGCATAGTGGTTAAGGTACATGACTGGGACACACAAGGTCGGTGGTTCAATCCCCCATGTAGCTGTTGGGCCCTTGAGCAAGGGACTTAACCCTGCCTTGCTCCAGGGGAGGATTGTCTCCTGCTTAGTCTAATCAACTGTATGTCGCTCTGGATAAGAGTGTCTGCCAAATGCTATTAATGTAATGTAATCCAAATAAGGTCAACTCAGAAAAGCATGACAGTGCTCCTTTAATGAAAAGAGTGGTGGAGTTTAGTGTCTTGTTTGCTTGATAGTCTTTTGCGCCATGGTTGGCTCCTCCTTGTGCTGACATTGTGAAGCAGCTCCGGTGTTTCTCTTGGTAATGGACAGCAGAAAAAACATTTCCACTGCATGATAACGCGACAGCACGATATCATCTGTTTCTACCGCATGATGGCATCTGTTTGCAGAGCATGCAGAGGCTAAATGGATAAGAGGTTTCCAGGGAAACGGTGCTGAAAGTGCAGAGGAAATGACACATTTCAAGTGCAAAAGAATGTAAACACAGGCGCCGTAACATCAACACTCCACGCCCTGGAGCGGCCATTTTAAATGCTCCAACATATCCGACATGGTGGCCCCCCAAAAAGCACCCTAACCCTAACCCCAACATCAACCCTAACCCCAACATCAACCATCCTAACCCTAACCCCAACATCAACCCACACTTCAGCCTGCAGATACCTGAACACATATGTGCTTATACACACAGCCAGAGGAGGCGCTGATTAGTCATGTGTTAGCCTGTGGGGCTGCAGCACCAGGTTTAGCGCCCATCACACAGATTACATGTTCTGATGTTGGTTTAATTCAGGCCCCAAGGGGTCCTGGAGGGCCCTTTTCTCATGCCCTCTTCATAAACAAAACACACGCAATGTTACAGTGTTACAGGAGCGCTAGGCTGAGATCAACATAGTCCAAAACAAACAGCCGCACAAGCCGATGTAGGGCTGTGCATCGAGGAGAGGAGAGGAGAGGCAGACCACTCTGACCCTAACAGAGAAACACAGATCCTAACCCTAACCCTGACCCTGACCCTAAACCTTACCCTAACCCTAACCAGGTTTGACCAGTTCATGCTATGTTTTGAAACAGCTCATAGCTGGTTATTTCAAGCTGGTCATAGCTAGACTTTACAGCAGGGTTAACATATACCAGGGCCTCATCACCAAACTGGAACAGTGCCTTAACAGACAGACAGAACACACACACATAAAGACACTGCACACTTGGTGGGTTCATTTCACTGTTGGGCCTAAAGGTGATCTCTCTGACTCCCTGGGAACCAGTCCTCGTTAGGCCTGTGATTTTTCACCCCTTTGTGCACTTCCTCTGTAATGCACCCTCCCCCTCTTAAAGAGGCACTGTGGCAAAGCTTAACTGTTTAAAAGCTGACTCATTTGGATCAGTGCGTACAGAGTGGGAGGGAAGACCATGTAACCAGATCTTTACTCACGGCCTCAACACTGGCTGTACCAAGAAAAAGTGAAAGCTTTGTTTGTGTGTGTGTGTGTGGGGGGGGGGGGTCGGGGGTAGTCACCATTATTCAATACGTACCAAGAAAAAGTCAAAGCTTTGAAGCATTTCCGAGATCAGTGGTGTGGGGGGTGGGGGTCACCATTACTCAAAACTCAAAGAAACCAGATAATCGCTGCTGTCTGTCTCCAGATAAATATGAAAAATAAGGAACATACCTTTTCTCTATTATGAGAACAGTTGGTCTAAAGTAATGACATAAATATACAGAGCAGCATGTAATCAGAGTGCTATATGCTGGGGGGGGGGTTCCACTAAAAATAAAAATGAAAGCTCCTCAAACATGAAATAAGTGACACATATAAAACAAGATTGAAGGCAGACCAGACATTTTTATTAAATACTCATTATTAACTTATTTTGTTAAGAGCTGGGCGGCCTGTAGCATAGTGGTTAAGGTAAATGACTGGCATACACAAGGTCGGTGGTTCTAATCCCGGTGTAGCCACAATAAAATCCACACAGCCGTTGGGCCCTTGAGCAAGGCCCTTAACCCTGCATTGCTCCAGGGGAGGATTGTCTCCTGCTAAGTCTAATCTACTCGTCGCTCTGGATTAGAGCGTCTGCTAAATGCCAATAATGTAATGAAATGTAAAGAGCTCCTAAAGTCAGCATCGCACACAGCATACAGTGTGGACTCACTGCATAGTGCACATGGCACAGAATGGCGGGGCGTGGAACAAAAATTGTGTTTCTACAATTAAAACATGAACTGAGAGACACAGGGAAGTAGTTGGTGGATGCAGTGAGTGGATACAATGTTCAGCAGACTGCCCCCTTTGAATATGACCAGTGTCTAAGATGGCATGACTCTGGGATGGCTACAGCTGATAAAATAAGTGCTGTTCCCAGTCAGTCAGATGAGAGTGTTTTAAGATCTGTCCATCTGGCTTTCAGTCTTAGAATATCTTATTTACACCACCTGCTGTGCCACATGCAGTACTGCTTAGCATCTAATTTATAGCACCACGTAAGGTTAGCCTTCTCCACTCTAACCCTAACCCTAACCCTAACCACGTCAGGTTAGCCTTCTCCACTCTAACGATTCTGCTCTCATCGCTGTCTGGGATGGGTGTCACAGGGTCTGCACTCACTTGGTTTTCCTCCTACCTCTCTGGTCTCTCCTACCAGGTGACGTGGAGGGGCTCAATCTCTGACTCTCACCCCCTACAAACTGGAGTCCTGCAGGGCTCGGTTCTTGGGCCTCTCCTCTTCTCGCTATACACCATGGTTCTGTTATCTCTTCCCATGGCTTTTCTTATGACTCTTACGCTGATGACACCCAACTCTTTATTTCCTTCGCCCCCGACACCCAAGTCACCACACAGATCTCTGCCTGCTTGGCTGATATATCTGTGTGGATGACTTCCCACCACCTGAAGCTCAACCTTGCCAAAACTAAGCTTCTCTACATCCCTGCTAAGTCCTCTCCATCAATCGACCTCTCACTGAGTGTAGTTTCCTCCTCCCGTATGGCAAAGAATCTTGGGGTGACTCTTGATAACTGCATCACCCTGGCTCCACAAGTATCAAGTATTGTACATCCATCAGGGCTCATGCACTCAGTGGACACTTTATTTGGTATTTATTAGGCTTATTTCTTTGACTTATTAAGTCTTCTGCTGCTGTAGCCTATCAAATTAGGGGTTTGATGCATTGTATGGTCAGAGATGCTCTTCTGTAAACCAGTTGCTGTCTGCAGAACTGCTGCTCACTGCTCAATGTTTTTTGTTTTTTGCACCATTCTCTGAAACTTCTAGAGGCTGTTGTGCTAAAATCCCAGGCGATCAACAGTTTCTGAGATACACAAAGCATCCTATCTGGCGCCAACAATCATTCCCCACTCAAATTCACTTAGATCATATTTTTCCCCATTCTGATGCCTGATGTGAACATTAACTGAAACTCCTGACCTGTATCTGTATAATTTGATATGTTGCATTGGCTGATTAGATAATTGCATGAATAAGTAGGTGTACAGGGGTTGTGCTCAGTGAGTGTATACTAAAGACCGGCCTCCAGAGCACATGACCCCTCCTTCTCCTTCAGCTGATGTGCCAGAGTTTTCCTCCCTAAGAGGAGAGAGATACTTTATTCCCCAATGGAGTAACTTGTCCTCTCTGCATTTGCCCCAAACTAACTACTTAGGAGCAATGGGCAGCTACAGTACCGTGCTCCAGGACCAACTCCAGTTCAGAGGCCACTGCCTTGGTCAAGGACAATGGCAGGAGCACATGTCTGTAGGGGTCCTCGCACAGGGCTCCAGATTATGTAGGGTCCTCACACGGGCCTCCAAATAACGTAGGGATTTTACTCTCTACGAAACCAGGGCGCCAGTTAATGTTATGTCGCAGTATAGCTGCTAAAAAAAGTAATCAGTCTCATAAAATTACTGTTATCAGAAATATGTAACCACAAATTTAGTATTTTAATTAATAATTTAAATAACCAATATTAATAATTAAACATACCGATAACCTGAAGGTTGGAAGTTCTTCGAAAGACTTTAAAAAAAGCTTTAACTCGGCTCTCATGTCTATGCGATTCCAAAACGGACACTGGGGTTTAATAAAATATATTTATTAAACAAACATACAAACACATAACAGATAAACTAACGGAAATTTAGTTGGGTAAATTAGTAGGTTACGTTAGGGCGTGTATGTGTGTGTGTGGGCGCGCGCGAGCGCGCGTGTCGCTTGAACAAAGGAAAGGTGGGAGTAGCTAGCTTCAGTACGCTAGAGTTCTGGGTGTGGTAATGAGTTAGAGTTAGCTGTGAGAAGGGACTACTTGCGTAGTTTTACTCTATATATGCACAAAAGACAGCAAATCAATTCATGTACATATATATGTAGCTAACCAAATACATTACAATGGTAGGAGGGTAAATATTGAAACACAGATTCACAAAAACAGTTAAAACTAAACTAAACACTGGCTATGCCTGAATGTTTGCATTGGATCCAAAAGACGTGCTGTCCTTATAGGAGCCGCGATGGTGCTGTGAATGCGTGTCCTGGAGAGATGCGCAGGCTGGGGCGTCTTAGCCGCGCGTTGTCGTCTGGTCCACTCGGTTGCTGGAAGGATGTTCGTTGCAGTTGTTTCTTCCTCGACCTGTCGGCCGCCTTCGATACAGTCAACCATGAGATTCTGCTCTCATCGCTGTCTGGGATGGGTGTCACAGGGTCTGCACTCACTTGGTTTTCCTCCTACCTCTCTGGTCGCTCCTACCAGGTGACTTGGAGGGGCTCAGTCTCCGACCCTCAACCCCTACGAACTGGAGTCCCGCAGGG